>NC_091217.1:352226-407226 GCF_040958095.1 Procambarus clarkii | reverse complement strand
CGTACACAGAGGACAACAAAGAGATTAGTGAAATTCTAAGAAGCCAGTATGAGGCTATGTTTAGCACACCAATAAACTACATGAAAGTTGAGGACCCAGACAGCTTCTTTATGAATGACATTCAAGCTGCAGATAATATAACGGATATTACCACAAACTCGGAAGACTTTGAAAGAGAAATTGATAATATGCCTATGCACTCAGCTCCTGGGCCTGACTCATGGAATTCAATATTCATAAAGAAATGTAAAGTACCAGTAGCGAGAGCACTCAGCGTAATATGGAGAAAGAGCCTGGATACAGGGGAGATACCAGCAGCACTTAAATCTGCAGATATAGCTCCGTTGCACAAGGGGGGGAGTAAAGCCTTGGCCAAAAATTATAGGCCAGTTGCACTAACATCACACATAATAAAAGTGTTTGAAAGAGTGATTAGGAATCAAGTTTCTAGTTTTATGGAAAACAATGAATTGCACAATCCAGGACAACATGGATTTAGAGCGGGAAGATCCTGTCTGTCACAGTTACTCAACCACTATGACAAAATCACAGAAGCCCTAGAAGAAAAGCAAAATGCAGATGTTGTATTCACAGACTTTGCAAAGGCGTTCGACAAATGTGACCATGGGGTGATAGCTCACAAAATGAGGTCAATGGGAATAACTGGAAAAGTAGGACGCTGGATACTCAATTTCCTGTCGAACAGAACACAAAGAGTAACAGTCAATCAGATAAAATCGAGTCCAAGCGCAGTTAAAAGCTCTGTACCTCAAGGTACAGTCCTTGCACCGCTACTGTTCCTTATTCTCATATCTGATATAGACAAAAATACACGCCACAGCTTCGTGTCGTCCTTTGCAGATGACACAAAAATCAGCATGAAAATTACCTCTGCTGAAGACATTGAAAAACTACAAGCAGATGTCAACAAAGTTTTTGATTGGGCAGCAGAAAATAACATGATGTTTAACAGTGATAAATTTCAGGTACTCAGGTACGGCAAAAATGAGGATCTGAAACATAATACAGGGTACAAAACACAATCGAATCTTCCCATAGTAGAAAAACAGCATGTCAAGGATTTGGGAATAATGATGTCCGACGATCTAACGTTTAGGGAGCATAACCAAGCAAATATCGCGTCAGCCAGAAAAATGATCGGATGGATTACGAGAACTTTCAAATCCAGGGATCCCATCACAATGGTTGTACTCTTCAAGTCACTTGTGCTGTCCCGTCTCGAGTACTGCTCAGTACTCACTTCCCCCTTCAGAGCAGGAGAGATTGCTGAAATAGAGGGAATACAGAGAACATACACGGCACGCATAGACGAGATAAAACACCTAAATTATTGGGATCGTCTCAAAGCTCTCCAAATGTACTCTCTAGAAAGGAGACGAGAGAGATACCAAATAATATACACATGGAAAATACTGGAGGGTCAGGTCCCAAATCTACACAGTAAAATAACAACGTACTGGAGTGAACGATATGGAAGAAAATGCAAGATTGAACCAGTGAAGAGCAGAGGTGCCATAGGCACAATCAGAGAGCACTGTATAAACATCAGGGGTCCGCGGTTGTTCAACGTCCTCCCAGCGAGCATAAGAAATATTGCCGGAACAACCGTGGACATCTTCAAGAGAAAACTGGACGGTTTTCTAAGAGAAGCTCCGGATCAGCCGGGCTGTGGTGGGTACGTGGCCCTGCGGGCCGCTCCAAGCAACAGCCTGGTGGACCAAACTCTCACAAGTCGAGCCTGGCCTCGGGCCGGGCTTGGGGAGTAGAAGAACTCCCAGAACCCCATCAACCAGGTATCAACCAGGAGGTAAGACACCACTGTTCACCAGGGTATATCATGTTGCCATCATTCTCCAGTACGGCACATGACACGTGACCAGGATACGGCATGTTGCCATCATTCTCCAGTACGGTACATGACCACACACGTCCCAGTAAATTAGACGAAAGTAGGTGTTACATGACGCCATAGGAAGTCGACGATCCAAGCGACAATGTTGTGGCTTTGGGTAATTAGATGGACCCAATTTCCTTATCAAATTATATTATTTCAGAGCAAAAATATGTTTTTTTTTCATGTTGTACATCCAGCACCAACATTATAGTGAGTGAATATGTCATATTTCTTCTTTACTTACGTAATGCTTGGAGGCTTTGGGTAATTAGACGGACCGCTGCTGTGAGTCACTGCGTGGTAGTCGTCCCTGGCAGTACCGTAACTGTACCATGACCTGTAACCCAGTTATGGCGGTACTATATTGCTGGATTACATCACACCTCACCCCAACTGTCCAGCGGAACTAGATACTCCAACCACACGTCACCCCCACCACAACCACACACCCACCACAACCACACCCCCACCGCAACCACACCCCCACCGCAACCACACGTCACCCCTACCACAACCACACACGTCACCCCTACCCGTCGTATATTGTCCTTGCTAGAGGTAATTAAACCGTTTTAATAACCACTATAAAATTACCTTCTATTTTTGCCATGTTGCCTTACTTCTTGTCACATTAAAGAAGGTCAATCAGCCATTACTTGTGTGTGTGTGTGTGTCAGGTATAATGACGCCCCGGGCCTCCCCCCCCCCTACTACTCTACAGGTAATCTTGCATGATGGGGGCTCAGGAGATATACTCCAACCTTCCTTCCTTCCTGGAAGTTGATATTATAGAATATGTCTACAAGCAAGCATTGGTAAATAATGCCCAACAAATTATATGGGTATGTGGTAGGGGTGGTGTGTGCACTGAAAGCCATGACCTGGAATGGGCATGGAGCCTCTATTGCCGTGCTAAAAATGATGTACACAGCCTATGTGCGCTCCGTCATAGACTATGCCGCACCAGTTTTATGAACCTACTCCCAAAGTGATATGAAAAGGCTCGAAAGCATTCAGAATGAAGCCATGATAATCATTCTTGGAGTTCCAAGAACTGCCAAAACGTCCAATCTACGAGAGGAGTTGTCCCTCCCCAGTGTTAAAAGTACAATAAAGGAGCTGAATGCTAAGCTTGCAATTAGGATAGCCAGAGATCCCCATTGCAATGATATTGCCAACAAAAAACTGAGTTCTGTGCTACTTTCAGGAGGAAACAGGAGAAGCAAAAAATGGCATCACAGATCAGTCTGCTACCTCGAAGAACTTCACCTGCTTGAGTAAGCCCGTGAGCTCCTGCCTGTAGAGAGGTTACCTCCCTGGGAGGATGACTCATGCAAGAGTATCATCAATGAAATGGCAACGAAAAAATCCAACATGATACCACAAGAAATGAGGCACAATTAGTATCTCGAGGAAATTTATAAAGAAGCCGGGGATCAACTAGATCAAATCTACACTGACGGGTCATCTAATCCTGTCAGTGGCAGGGCTGGTGCAGCATACACGGTAATTAAGGATAATACTTTCCAACGCAGAAATGAAGAAAAAGCGCGTATTGAGAACTATGCCTCTTCAACGCAAGCAGAGCTAACTGCCATTGTTATGGCGTTAAGGTTTCTTGAACGGAACACTAATGGTGCAGTGATTTGCACTGATTCAAAAGCAGCACTTCAAAGGCTAAGTAGAAATCGGGCAGAAAATATTGCAATAGTCGCTGAAATTAAGAGAACTGTGAGAGTACTTACCAATCAGGGAAGAGTCGTCAAGTTCCTTTGGATCCCCTTCCATGTTGGAATATGTGGGAATGAACGAGCAGATGTGCTGGCTGCTGAAGGCGCTGAAGGAGACCATATTGAATACTTCATACCCAAGACTACTACAAATTAGAGGTATTGTCAGGCAACATCACCGTGACAAGGTAACTGAGGAAAGGAGGATAGAAGCACAAACCAGTGAATCTGTACGATGGTACAACATAGTTGCAGCTGGCAATCCCAATCATTATGGACGAAGAGGAGGTGGACGCGGGAGAGAATCAGTAATAGCGAGAATTCGTCTTGGATATAAATATCTATGGAGATACGGAATGGAAACAACAGTTGATCAGCGAAGTTGCAGAATCTGTGGTGAGAGTGATGGACACCGCCTTGACCACTATCTACGTGAATGTGAACACCTGAGAGACATCAGAAGTATGTGTAGAATAATAAACCCCACATTGTTTGAGTTAGGAAAACACTATTTGTCAAATATTGATACTGTTCTTAAAAGATTTCCCCATTTTGCACCCGCAAGATAACGTAAGCTTTTAAGGGTTGACAGATCTCAGAAGGGTATCCTCTTGTTTGAGGAGCTGTTCACTTGAGACAGTTAAGCAAGTCCCAGCTGTGTCTGGGTACAAGTGACAGGATGAACAACCCAGCGGGTTTTCTTCCTTTTGGGGAGTGTTGTACATGCTGCTATGGCAAGTGTGTCCACTCACAAGATGAGTTTCGCTGCCCAATAAACTCGCCCCTCGGGGCAAAATTTAAATTTAAAATGGGTATTTATAAATATATTGCGTGAGGCCACAGAGATGTAGAAACTGAAGTACACGTCAAGGACATGTTCCCACCTGTCGGGGAAGCGACTCTTGGTGTGTTTGAAACTCTGCAGTGAGCCCCTTGTCCATATTAAAAACATCAGACGATAAACATTCGTCTTATGTTTTTAATACTTTTGATGACGATTTACATAAGAACTTTGAAGTGGTAAACGGTGCTGAGTTAAATGGGGACCAGATGAGTGCAATGTTTATGTTAACGGTCAAAACATTGGTGTTGGAGGTCGTAATTTAAACAGCCCACAGAGACGGGCCTAGAAATTATAAATATGAAACTTATATTGGTATATTTGTGGTACCAGACTACCTCACTGTTTCTTAGATGGTGTTGATCTCAGTCTGCCAGGCGTAGGGAGATTTGTGCGGTGTCCATCCGTCAACACGATTTTAACGATTCTTCGCGGCAGGGGATCGTATTCCAGGGACCTGCCCGAAACGCTACGCGTACTAGTGGCTGTACAAGAATGTAACAACTCTTGTATATATCTCAAAAAAAAAAAAAAAAAAAAAAAAAAAAAAAACACTGGTGGCGTGTGTGCTGAGGGCGGCCGGCTACACTGTACCCGGCAGCTGGTGGCGTGTGTGCTGAGGGCGGCCGGCTACACTGTACCCGGCAGCTGGTGGCGTGTGTGCTGAGGGCGGCCGGCTACACTGTACCCGGCAGCTGGTGGCGTGTGTGCTGAGGGCGGCCGGCTACACTGTACCCGGCAGCTGGTGGCGTGTGTGCTGAGGGCGGCCGGCTACACTGTACCCGGCAGCTGGTGGCGTGTGTGCTGAGGGCGGCCGGCTACACTGTACCCGGCAGCTGGTGGTGTGTGTGCTGAGGGCGGCCGGCTACACTGTACCCGGCAGCTGGTGGCGTGTGTGCTGAGGGCGGCCGGCTACACTGTACCCGGCAGCTGGTGGTGTGTGTGCTGAGGGCGGCCGGCTACACTGTACCCGGCAGCTGGTGGCGTGTGCTTCTCCCATCCTTCTGCTGTAGGTCCTTATAATAAGGAAATATTACGCAAGGGAACGATGTATTACGCAAGGGAACGAAGTATTATGCAAGGGAACGAAGTATTACGCAAGGGAACGAAGTATTATGCAAGGGAACGAAGTATTACGCAAGGGAACGAAGTATTATGCAAGGGAACGCAGTATTACTCAAGGGAATAAATTATTAAGCGCTGGAACAAAGTATTATGCAGGGGAACAAAATATTACGCAACAGAACAGAGTATTACGCAATGGAACGCAATATTTCGCAAGTGAACGAAGAATTACCCAAGGGAAGGCAATATTATGCAGGGGAACGATTACACAATCGAATGAAATATTATGCAAGAAAACGAAATATTACACAAGAGAACGAAATATTATGCAAGAAAACGAAATATTACACGAGAGAACGAAATATTACGTATGTTAATGACATTTTACGCAAGGGGGCGAGAAAATTACGCAAGGATACGAAATATTTCGCAAGGGAACGAAAATTATGGAAGGGAACGGAGAATTTCGCAGGTTGCAGGAAAAATTGCATAAGTAAAGACTCACAGCACTTGCTTGTGGATTAGTTAAGCACGATAGAGTGTGTTATGTAAGTGTGTCTCACTTGACGCAGTGTGTTATATAAGTGTGTCTCACTTGACGCAGTGTGTTATGTGTGTCTCACTTGACGCAGTGTGTTATGTGTGTCTCACTTGACGCAGTGTGTTAAGTGTGTCTCACTTGACGCAGTGTGTTATGTAAGTGTGTCTCACTTGACGCAGTGTGTTATGTGTGTCTCACTTGACGCAGTGTGTTAAGTGTGTCTCACTTGACGCAGTGTGTTATATAAGTGTGTCTCACTTGACGCAGTGTGTTATATAAGTGTGTCTCACTTGACGCGGAGAACAGCCATGTCTCTTGGACCACCATTACGGAAAGAACGATGATTGCGTTATTATAAAACTTAAATATTGTCTTTAAGTGTAGTCCAATTATATGGATCCAGTGCTCCAAGTTAAGGCGCACTCACAGTGACTAACTGGTTCGACTTAGGGTTCACTCGCTGCTTCACAATATTATCATTTATTAAACGCAGCCCGTCCTCCAAACAAAGACCCAAAAGTGATTCCATGCACCCGCCAAACGCCCTGTTTATGAATGAAAAACGGTTTACACACGACTCACAACTGATTTCGTTCGAACACTTCCGGAACAAGTGCTTCACTGACGATTTTTTCGAACCACAACGCTATGTTAAACGTTATGTAGACTAAAGCATCTTTTATATAATTATTTTCATAATTTACACAAAGGTTTAACCATTATAGTGTAATATCGAAGAAAATTATGTAAATTCCGGATACTACTCCTCGCTGGGTACCATCACTAACACAGCTTTACGCTACTCCTCGCTGGGTACCATCACTAACACAGCTTTACGCTACTCCTCGCTGGGGTACCATCACTAACACAGCTTTACGCTACTCCTCGCTGGGGTACCATCACTAACACAGCTTTACGCTACTCCTCGCTGGGTACCATCACTAACACAGCTTTACGCTACTCCTCGCTGGGGTACCATCACTAACACAGCTTTACGCTACTCCTCGCTGGGTACCATCACTAACACAGCTTTACGCTACTCCTCGCTGGGTACCATCACTAACACAGCTTTACGCTACTCCTCGCTGGGTACCATCACTAACACAGCTTTACGCTACTCCTCGCTGGGTACCATCACTAACACAGCTTTACGCTACTCCTCGCTGGGTACCATCACTAACACAGCTTTACGCTACTCCTCGCCGGGTACCATCACTAACACAGCTTTACGCTACTCCTCGCTGGGTACCATCACTAACACAGCTTTACGCTACTCCTCGCTGGGTACCATCACTAACACAGCTTTACGCTACTCCTCGCTGGGGTACCATCACTAACACAGCTTTACGCTACTCCTCGCTGGGGTACCATCACTAACACAGCTTTACGCTACTCCTCGCTGGGGTACCATCACTAACACAGCTTTACGCTACTCCTCGCTGGGGTACTATCACTAACACAGCTTTACGCTACTCCTCGCTGGGTACCATCACTAACACAGCTTTACGCTACTCCTCGCTGGGGTACCATCACTAACACAGCTTTACGCTACTCCTCGCTGGGGTACCATCACTAACACAGCTTTACGCTACTCCTCGCTGGGTACCATCACTAACACAGCTTTACGCTACTCCTCGCTGGGTACCATCACTAACACAGCTTTACGCTACTCCTCGCTGGGTACCATCACTAACACAGCTTTACGCTACTCCTCGCTGGGTACCATCACTAACACAGCTTTACGCTACTCCTCGCTGGGTACCATCACTAACACAGCTTTACGCTACTCCTCGCTGGGGTACCATCACTAACACAGCTTTACGCTACTCCTCGCTGGGGTACCATCACTAACACAGCTTTACGCTACTCCTCGCTGGGGTACCATCACTAACACAGCTTTACGCTACTCCTCGCTGGGGTACCATCACTAACACAGCTTTACGCTACTCCTCGCTGGGGTACCATCACTAACACAGCTTTACGCTACTCCTCGCTGGGGTACTATCACTAACACAGCTTTACGCTACTCCTCGCTGGGTACCATCACTAACACAGCTTTACGCTACTCCTCGCTGGGGTACCATCACTAACACAGCTTTACGCTACTCCTCGCTGGGGTACCATCACTAACACAGCTTTACGCTACTCCTCGCTGGGTACCATCACTAACACAGCTTTACGCTACTCCTCGCTGGGTACCATCACTAACACAGCTTTACGCTACTCCTCGCTGGGTACCATCACTAACACAGCTTTACGCTACTCCTCGCTGGGTACCATCACTAACACAGCTTTACGCTACTCCTCGCTGGGTACCATCACTAACACAGCTTTACGCTACTCCTCGCTGGGTACCATCACTAACACAGCTTTACGCTACTCCTCGCTGGGTACCATCACTAACACAGCTTTACGCTACTCCTCGCTGGGTACCATCACTAACACAGCTTTACGCTACTCCTCGCTGGGTACCATCACTAACACAGCTTTACGCTACTCCTCGCTGGGTACCATCACTAACACAGCTTTACGCTACTCCTCGCTGGGGTACCATCACTAACATTGCTTTACGCTACTCCTCGCTGGGTACCATCACTAACACAGCTTTACGCTACTCCTCGCTGGGTACCATCACTAACACAGCTTTACGCTACTCCTCGCTGGGTACCATCACTAACACAGCTTTACGCTACTCCTCGCTGGGTACCATCACTAACACAGCTTTACGCTACTCCTCGCTGGGGTACCATCACTAACACAGCTTTACGCTACTCCTCGCTGGGGTACCATCACTAACATTGCTTTACGCTACTCCTCGCTGGGTACCATCACTAACACAGCTTTACATGAACAAAATTTGGTTTTTGTGGATTTGTTCATTTGATGCATCACGCTATTGTGATTTCTTTGTGTAATAGCTTTACATATTTACTGAGACTTCCTTCCCTCCTTCAAATATTTACTATAATAATAATAATATTAATATTAATATTAATGATAATAATATTTTATTCATTAAATTTGCGTATACATAGGAACATGCAACATAATGCAGAGGTATATTATAAGCTATAAAGCTCACGTGTTAAATAAAGTTACTAACACGTAAAGCGTTTGCAGCAAAATGCAAAATAATTAATTTTAAATTGTATGTAAGTATAATGGGTAAACACTTAACACTAAACGAGAAGATAAAACATCTGAGATGTTCAAAATATTTAACAAATGATAAACAGTATAAAGGTGATATTAATGATAATAGGCGTAGACTACTACATTATAGACTGTAGTTTTAGCAGCAGTATAGATATAGTAGTAGTAGGCATCCTGCAGTCTCGGGAGACTATGGAGATGGCTCTTTTTGTCGAGGCTGGAGTGTCCTGTCCAGGGTGCAAAGCCAGGGGTAGATCGTTATGGAGAAGCTGTAACCCATGCAGCAGGTCTCCCCCCTTCCCTCTCCACGTTGCTGAAATTATCCAAAGGAAAGGGGAGCGCCAATACGCATGGTTCCAGCGTCGTCGCAAGAGCTGCCAGAACGAGGTTGAAGTCAACATCGAACTGTCTTAGGGGCTCCAGCTCCGGATTTTTCCTCGAGGTTGACTCCTGAAGCCCGTCCCAAAAGTGGGTATGGCAGCGAGGCAGCGGAGGTTTGAAAGTCAGGGTTTTCCTTCCTGTAGATGAGCTGCCTTCCCAGGCTGTCGAGTTCCATCTACCCGGAGCAGCTGGTTGTAAGGCGCCAGATATAGTGTTTAACATTAGTAATATCAACAAAAGTATGGAAAGGTACATTTAGTAAAGCAACTAGAACGCTAAGACAACATAAAATAAATAAGTAATAATTGAAAGGTATACTTAATAATATACTTAGTGATGAAAGGCATTTCAAGCACTACAGTTTAAGTATATAAAAGTTAAAATTTGTAAATAACTGCAGAACAAAAATGTATTTTTTCGATGAGAAAATGTGAATGAAATTTGTTACGTGATGTTAAGTAGATATTTCATAGCCTCTCTCTTTTACAGTGGCTGGGAGACGCAATGCTTTTAATTACATGTGTGAGGTTATTCGACAATTTGGGACCTCTTAATTTGCATAGCATTACTGCTTTGGTTGAGTCTCACTCCAGGAATTTTTTAAATATATTTGTTTGTTGAGTGGTGGCCATGGGTTCTGTTACAACCGTCTAGGAAGCGGTTCAGATCAGGATTAACATTATAGTGCAGTTTTATAGATATAGACGACACTTGAGAGGATGGTGAAGTGACTTGATATTTAAGATTTCAGTAAGGTAACTGGGTGCTGTCTGGGTCCGGAGTTTGTTTTTGTTTTATTTTCTGATTTATGTTAATTGATGGTTCATTGCCGCCAATCTGATGGTTAATGCAGTCCAGTGCTATGATTCAGATGTTCTTACTAACACTCAGTCATCATTGTGTCTTTGCTTCCATTTCTCATGGTATTCCCGCCAGCCATGGCCCGTGGTGCCGGGGTTACACAAGTCAGTCTACACGTGGGAGAGCGCGCAGGCGTGCCCGGCCGCCCACTACCAGCCCTCACATTATGGTCCACGGCTCCCGTTGTGCTAGGCTGTGGCGCGTGTGAGTAATGGTCGGGTGGAGTTTCTTCAGGTGTGGTCCAGTGTGGGGCGGCTGGCGTGCCACATAAGAGTAATGAGCCAGGTCATGCAGTAAATCATATTGGTTTGTGTTGTACTTTGCTCCTCTGTAAGTCCCTCATAGACTATCGCCTTCCTGAGGTGAAGTTGACTTGATCTGATGACCCTGAAGGGTTGCTCAGTGTGGCTGGTGAGGCCCGTGTCCAAGATACATGTATGGGGTCGGTTCCTTCATATTGGTATACGTTATATGTCCTCTCAGGTCACCGTCTTATATCCTATTGTTTGACTTTTTCTATTCCTTAGTCGAGCAGAAATTTGTAAACCTGTGACCTGTCACCATACCCGGGTCCACCTGTGAAAAAAGGAGAAAAAATTTATCTTTTTTTTTTAAAAAAGACGAATTCATTAGTCTATGAACCTAAGGCAGGTGATGCATTTGACTGCATGACCTAAGGCAGGTCATGCAATTAATGAACCTAAGGCAGGTCATACACTCAATGAACCTAAGGCAGGTCATGCAATCAATGAACCTAAGGCAGGTCATGCAATCAATGAACCCAAGGCAGGTCATGCAGTCAATGAACTTTAAGGCAGGTCATGCAATCAATGAACCTAAGGCAGGTCATGCAATCAATGAACCCAAGGCAGGTCATGCAGTCAATGAACTTTAAGGCAGGTCATGCAATCAATGAACCTAAGGCAGGTCATGCAATCAATGAACCCAAGGCAGGTCATGCAGTCAATGAACTTTAAGGCAGGTCATGCAATCAATCATAGCTGTCTGCAATACTCTTAAATCATTCAACGGTCAGTACTCCACCTAAACAGTTTTCCTCTTTTAATGGATTGTTTGCTTGGGCATATTGCATTATGCAATATTGCATAATGCAATATATTGCCACCATACCCGATACATTAAATATCGGGTATGGTGGCAGGTCACAGGAGGACCCGGGTATGGTGGCAGGTCACAGGAGGACCCGGGTATGGTGGCAGGTCACAGGAGGACCCGGGTATGGTGGCAGGCCACAGGAGGACCCGGGTATGGTGGCAGGTCACAGGAGGACCCGGGTATGGTGGCAGGTCACAGGAGGACCCGGGTATGGTGGCAGGCCACAGGAGGACCCGGGTATGGTGGCAGGTCACAGGAGGACCCGGGTATGGTGGCAGGTCACAGGAGGACCCGGGTATGGTGGCAGGTCACAGGAGGACCCGGGTATGGTGGCAGGTCACAGGAGGACCCGGAGTCTAGAGCAGGGAGCGGGGTAATTAGGACTTGGCCCCGCCCTGCCCGGTATCGACTTGTTGCCTCTCTATGGTACAGCCTGCTTGTGGTGTGCACCTCTATGGTACAGCCTGCTTGTGGTGTGCGCCTCTATGGTACAGCCTGCTTGTGGTGTGCACCTCTATGGTACAGCCTGCTTGTGGTGTGCCTCTCTATGGTACAGCCTGCTTGTGGTGTGCACCTCTATGGTACAGCCTGCTTGTGGTGTGCGCCTCTATGGTACAGCCTGCTTGTGGCGTGCACCTCTATGGTACAGCCTGCTTGTGGTGTGCGCCTCTATGGTACAGCCTGCTTGTGGCGTGCACCTCTATGGTACAGCCTGCTTGTGGTGTGCACCTCTATGGTACAGCCAGCTTGTGGCGTGCACCTCTATGGTACAGCCAGCTTGTGGTGTGCACCTCTATGGTACAGCCAGCTTGTGGCGTGCACCTCTATGGTACAGCCAGCTTGTGGCGTGCACCTCTATGGTACAGCCAGCATGTGGTGTGCACCTCTATGGTACAGCCAGCTTGTGGCGTGCACCTCTATGGTACAGCCAGCTTGTGGTGTGCACCTCTATGGTACAGCCAGCTTGTGGCGTGCACCTCTATGGTACAGCCTGCTTGTGGCGTGCACCTCTATGGTACAGCCAGCTTGTGGTGTGCACCTCTATGGTACAGCCAGCTTGTGGCGTGCACCTCTATGGTACAGCCAGCTTGTGGGGTGCACCTCTATGGTACAGCCTGCTTGTGGGGTGCACCTCTATGGTACAGCCAGCTTGTGGCGTGCACCTCTATGGTACAGCCAGCTTGTGGTGTGCAGCTCTATGGTACAGCCAGCTTGTGGTGTGCACCTCTATGGTACAGCCTGCTTGTGGTGTGCAGCTCTATGGTACAGCCAGCTTGTGGCGTGCACCTCTATGGTACAGCCAGCTTGTGGTGTGCAGCTCTATGGTACAGCCAGCTTGTGGCGTGCACCTCTATGGTACAGCCAGCTTGTGGTGTGCAGCTCTATGGTACAGCCAGCTTGTGGCGTGCACCTCTATGGTACAGCCAGCTTGTGGTGTGCAGCTCTATGGTACAGCCAGCTTGTGGGGTGCACCTCTATGGTACAGCCAGCTTGTGGCGTGCACCTCTATGGTACAGCCTGCTTGTGGGGTGCGCCGCTACCTCTCGCCCACACACACATAAGCCATCCTCTCCGCATGTTATATATTGAGTATATCTGATTTTGTTTATGGTATTTAATTTGAGCAATAGTTATTATTCTATTTTGTCCTCCTTTTTGTTTCACATTGTAAGGCATATATTTATTTTATGATAAGCAAGCATTGTGTGGGATGTATCATGTATGGTACATATTTCTCTCAGTACATAGACTGACATGTGACGGTAGTAGAATCCCTTCACACGTGTGCTGGGAGTTATAACTCAGACGGCACATATGGCGGGGGAACCTTGTGTGGCGGTACATTCCTCTGTACACAGTTATACTTCACGCCGCTAACCGTCCACTTGGACTCGTGCTCCGTACAAGTGCCGCAGTCATACTCCTTGTGACGGTTCTAAAGATAATTGTCTTACACTTGAAGATAATACTTGGGTTAATGATAAAAAATTTGTTTTATGTGTGAAGACTTAATTGTACCTAGTTGTGCTTGCGGGGGTTGAGCTCTGGCTCTTTGGACCCGCCTCTCAATTGTCACTCAACTAGTATACAGATTTCTGAGCCTACTGGGCTCCATCATATCGACATTTGAAACTGTGTATGGAGTGAGCCTCCACCACATCACTGCCTAAACTTCGTTTTGTGTTTGACTATATGTGGACTCCACGCTGGAGCCGCATATTCCAGTATTGGTCTGACATGTGAGGTATACAAGGTTCTGAATGATTGCTGAAGTTTCTGAAGGCAGTTCTTATGTTTGCTAGCCTTGCATACGCCGTTGATGTTATCCTTTTGATGCGGGCTTCAGGTGGCAGGTTTGGTGTAATATCAACCCCCTTAGCATTCTCTCGTCCCGACTCCTGAAGGATTTCCTCTCCCAGCTGATACCTTGAGTTTGGCCTCCTGCTCCCTACGCCTATCTTCATAACTTTGCACTTGCTCGAGTTAAACTCTAGTAGCCATTTGTTGGACCATTCTTAAAGTCTGTCCAGGTCATCATGTAGCCTCTTGCTGTCCTCGTCTGTCTTAATCTTTTTTCATAATTTTAACATCATTAGCCAACATTGAGAGGAATGATCTATACCTTCTGGAAGATCATTCATGTATATCAGGAACAGGATAGGCCCGAGTACACAACCCTGCGGGACACCGCTGGTGACAACACGCCAGTCTGAGGTCTCACTCCTCACAGTAACTCTGCTTCCTATTGTTTAGGTACTCCCTTATTCATTGAAGCATCCTACTACTTACTCCAACTTGTTTCTCCAACTTATGCAACAGTCTCTTACGGGATACTGTGTCAAAAAGTTGTGTGAGTGAGTGTCCGTGTATATGTATACGTGCGTATATTTACATGTATATGTTTACGTTTGTATGTTCGTGCGAGTATGTACTTCAATTAGTGTAGTCATTGGGTAAGAGCTACCTACGCTCGTGGTGTCCGCCTTAACTATTATCTTTATTATTATTACGCTTGGACACTGCTGGGGGTTTTGGCACCCACAACCTTCTCACTTGAATAGTTCCAAATATCCACAACTCTGTTCGCAAAAGTGAACTTTCGGGCATATTTTTGGGACCTTTGTTGTCTTAGCTTGAGTCTATCGCCTCTTGTTCTTGAAGGTTTTAAATACTACACCTTGTCAGCTGTGACGATTTCTGTCACTGATTTGTATGTGATAATATTACCTAGTATCTTATCATCCAACTTTGGCATATTTAACACCTATATGATCTCCTCATAGCTCTTGTTTTTTAAGTCTAGAAGCCAGTTTGTAGCAGGTTTTTGCACCTTTTCTATTTTGTTATTCTTTTTAATATATAATCCTTTTGTCGTGGACAAAAAGCCTGTATGTACACACACACACACACACACACATATATATATATATATATATATATATATATATATATATATATATATATATATATATATATATATATATATATAATATGTGTGTGTGTGTGTTGTTGAATATGACCGAAAAGGTAAGATTAAGAATTCTAACACGAATTTTCTCAATATTTCTTATGTTTCTCTTCACTGTCGATGGTAATTGAAAAATCAATTCTCCAAAATTCATTTTTATTTCTAGTATGACTCCTGAACGCGTTTCGTAATAACTTATTACATTTTCAAAGACTTTAGTTTACACACACAACTGTAACCTGTAAAGACACAAAATACATCCATATTTACACTCGCTTTGGGTGAGGTGATATGGTACAAAAGTTTTGGGTGAGGTGATTGACATTTGCACATGATAGAACACGAACCAATGGGTATACAAACATAAGAATGAAAGTAACTGCAGAAGGCCTATTGCGCCATACTTCCTCTTGATGTTTCTATATTGGTTCGGTGTCTTGAAGTGGGTAGAATATAGTTGTGCATTAATTGGCTGTTGATTGCTGGTGTTGACTTTTCGCGGTCCTCGAGGTCGAACTACTGACCTTCAATAGAATGTAACCCCAGAAGAGTGGCCTAATTACTGGGTACCTTTTTCCTACTAAGGTGAACAATGTGAAACGAAGCGTACTCAACCATTTCTGTTCCGCCAAGGACTGGAACCCAGGATCCCCGACTTTAATTCGAGAACGAAGCCAACTGCTGCATACTCCAGTTAGCATTAGCGAAGCACAGGTAGTTGTTTTAAATACATTCCAGTAAAGCCCGGAGGGTGCATGTGTGGGCAGGTGGGAGAGGTCTTGAGGTAGCGTGAAGTTATCAGCCATAAGTGGGAAAGGAGAGCCATGGTAGCCATACCCTCCTCGCTCGCATCAAGACCACTTACAAAGGCTCCACAATACTGCTGTCTCGGTGGCCTTGACTGCCTCAAATCATTTCCGGGAAAACCTTATGACTCTCATAACTGCGAAACATGTCTGATGCAACTTTTATTATAACGCTGTCTTTGTACTGCATTGTGTTCTTTGCTTGTTACTGTGGTAAGAGTAGAGTAGAGTAGTGCACTCTTCATATCTGCATTTAAGAAATTATCATGTTTAATACATACGTTTGGCTCTTTGAGTGTTGCCAGGTGGACTGTTTTATGGATCGTAGCTTCCATCCTGCTTTATAAATCGTAGCTTCCATCCTGCTTTATAAATCGTAGCTTCTATCCTGCTTTATAAATCGTAGCTTCCATCCTGCTTTATAAATCGTAGCTTCCATCCTGCTTTATAAATCGTAGCTTCCATCCTGCTTTATAGATCGTAGCCTTTATCCTGCTTTATGGATCTTAACCTCTCAGATTGTTTGAAAGATTGTAGCCTTCATCCTGATTTGAAGATCGTGATCTTTCAGCCTGCTTTATGGGACTAAGCCTGTCAGCCTGCTTTATGGGACTAATTAAGCCTGTCAGGCTGCTTTATGGGTCTAAGCCTGTCAGCCTGCTTTATGGAGTGTAGCCTCTCGACGGTCTGCTTGATGAAAATGTAAATATCAAGCAAATTTACTTAATTAAAGTGATTTTGATTTTGTTTGAGCCATAAATATATAGAGCTCCGATTTTTACACTATCGCTAATATGGCGGCTAATCTGATTCAAGAGTTAAATATTAACATCAGTGCACACACACACGCGCATTATCCTAGCCCGTCTGCCTGATGCCATTACCAACACAACAGCCCAAGAAACATCATAGTTTCAGTGCTAACTAAATCTTTCTTCAATTCCCAATGTATAATTTACAAAATTGTAGAGTATTAGTAATATTTTTTAATATAACATAAATATTACTCAAACGTCCTGTTTCAGGTCATGGGCGAGAAGCCAATTAGTTATTATTATCACCGTGGTTTATTATGATTGCGTGGCTGTATTTAAGTCATTTTCGGTCCACTAGCAAACAAATTCTACATTCGCCGTCGTTAGAGGTGTTATTAACGTCTTCTCCCAGGTTGTTACTCTGCAGTGAAGCACCTGGGGTTTGTTGACTCACCGCCCGTAGTGAAGCACCTGGGGTTTGTTGACTCACACCGCCCGTAGTGAAGCACCTGGGGTTTGTTGACTCACCGCCCGTAGTGAAGCACCTGGGGTTTGTTGACTCACACCGCCCGTAGTGAAGCACCTGGGGTTTGTTGACTCACCGCTCGTAGTGAAGCACCTGGGGTTTGTTGACTCACCGCTCGTAGTGAAGCACCTGGGGTTTGTTGACTCACACCGCCCGTAGTGAAGCACCTGGGGTTTGTTGACTCACCGCCCGTAGTGAAGCACCTGGGGTTTGTTGACTCACCGCCCGTAGTGAAGCACCTGGGGTTTGTTGACTCACACCGCCCGTAGTGAAGCACCTGGGGTTTGTTGACTCACCGCCCGTAGTGAAGCACCTGGGGTTTGTTGACTCACCGCCCGTAGTGAAGCACCTGGGGTTTGTTGACTCACCGCCCGTAGTGAAGCACCTGGGGTTTGTTGACTCACCGCCCGTAGTGAAGCACCTGAGGTTTGTTGACTCACCGCCCGTAGTGAAGCACCTGGGGTTTGTTGACTCACCGCCCGTAGTGAAGCACCTGGGGTTTGTTGACTCACCGCCCGTAGTGAAGCACCTGGGGTTTGTTGACTCACCGCCCGTAGTGAAGCACCTGGGGTTTGTTGACTCACCGCCCGTAGTGAAGCACCTGGGGTTTGTTGACTCACCGCCCGTAGTGAAGCACCTGGGGTTTGTTGACTCACACCGCCCGTAGTGAAGCACCTGGGGTTTGTTGACTCACCGCCCGTAGTGAAGCACCTGGGGTTTGTTGACTCACCGCCCGTAGTGAAGCACCTGGGGTTTGTTGACTCACCGCCCGTAGTGAAGCACCTGGGGTTTGTTGACTCACCGCCCGTAGTGAAGCACCTGGGGTTTGTTGACTCACACCGCCCGTAGTGAAGCACCTGGGGTTTGTTGACTCGCAGCTCATATTTTTAGCATTTTTCACTTTGATCGCCTGGCCTTTGAAGAATTGTTAAATACACTGCATATAAATTGATCATCTTCCTGTAAAACATTTTGTTACTGTGTTTTGATTTTAAATTCAAAATAAGGCTTATGTACTTTCTATAAAACTGTAGCTTAATTTTTTAATATAAAATATAAATGTATAATGAATTAAAATCAACCCGTTCTCGCACTTGCTTACTGTCAATATTGGCTTATTTAATAAGTGCATATGTGACATACTAATTGATTGTGAATATTTTAGTTTACCTTGAAAAGCTTCATAGAAAACACCGACCTCACCTAACCTTCTTAGTATGTTAAGATAAGCATCTTATTGCTTCTTATTTACAATTATTACTTAACCTATCAATGGTATAGGTTAAGTAATAATTGTAATTATTAAAGCATCTTATTGCTTCTTATTTACAATTATTATTTAACCTATCAACGGTATAGGTTAAGTAATAATTGTAATTAAGAAGCAATAAGATGCTTATCTTAACATACTAAGAAGGTTAGGTGAGGTCGGTGTTTTCTATGAAGCTTTTCAAGGTAAACTAAAATATTTACAATCAATTAGTATGTCACATATGCACTTATTAAATAAGCCAATATTGACTATACGCAAATGCGAGAACGGGTTGCAACAAAATAATTTGGTACGAATTGTGGCGTCTTTTTTATGTTCTTGGACTCCCAAACTTCAGAACCCTTCTCCACTGTAATTTGTTCGGGGTAAGTTAGGATAGGTTGGCAACTATTTGTATCTATAGTACGTGGGAAGAATAATTTTAATTAGAAGCACAAACTGTAGTTATGATTGTCTACAAACATGTCCTAGACAGTTACAATCACGACGAAATCAAACTTTCTTTTTGGATGTGAGTAGTGCATTTAACTGTTTACCATGTAATACTAGCTGCTGCCTACGCTTTGTTCTGTTAGTATGAGAAACACCGTCCTGAGCTGGGTTGTGATTTATTTAAAACAAAAAACATTTTATATCCTTAACCAACTTGGGCTCTGGCACAGAGGCATATATTATAGGTCTCCTTTGCCTCCCAGAAGTCAATTCGCGGACCTTGTCTGTGTCCTAATGTACATTATCTGTTAGATTAAGGACCTGCCCGAAACGCTGCGCGTACTAGTGGCTTTACAAGATTGTAAATACTGTACTATTCAATGTATTCTCACAAACCTAATGTACCTTCTTGTATATATATAAATAAATAATAAATAAATAAACATAAAGGTGAGTAGACTCTCGGCAGTAGCTAAAACCATTATAATTGTTGACTACATATATGTCACAAGAACAAACCACAACGCATCCGTCATCACGCTAGGTGCACAGATGGACAAGTTTCACCAATGGTTTACTGAAAATAACTTTGTTCTTAAAACTGACAAAGCTTACTACATGATACTACATAAGCGTGGGAACATCTCGCCAGACACCAGACTTGCACATGAACTCCTTATAAATATTTTGTGTCTTCATTCTCTTTCTTCTTTATAGTTATTGATGAACACTTGAGCTGGAAGCCTCATTTAACTATCTGACAGTCAAAAATGTCTAGAATACTCAAGTGCTATGCAGAACTAGGGGAAATCTCTACCCTAATGTTTGTATATTATAGTATTATTTACCCCCAATTTTCTGTACTACACTTGCGTGTGGCCTTCCAATCACATTTCAAACATAAGAAAGATTGAGATAGCCCATAAGATAATTTAAAAAAATGTAATTCAATGAAATGACAATGTCATATTGAACCACTCAATTCTTAACCTCAGCTCTTTCCAACTTGCTTGACAAAATCAAATTCTCAGTTTCACTGTTCATAAATAAATAATTAATATATTCACCGATCACGTTCAGTTGGAGAAAAAATGGATAACATAACCTTAGAGTGAGATCCAATATCACACACTCAGTATCGGTATTCTCCTCAACAAATCTATACTGTTTGTCCATTCAAATTGCACCAAGACTTAAATTGTTCAGTTGCAATATTGAGCAACACTATAGTTCAGTACTGTCACAATGTCTAATGGCAGCAAATAAACGTAAAATATCGTGATATTATACTATGTTCACATCTTGTCTGTACTTTAAACATTCTTGGTTTAAATACAGAACATTAAGAAGCCTTTTATACACGTATTTAATCATAATGTTTACTGCATATATGAGTCATATATATTTGTCAGTTGTCAAAGCTGGTCATGCTGTACCTCCCGGCCATCCCCACTAGCAATTACAGAGAACAAAGTAATTGGGCAATACCGGGCCAAAGCTGTTTTGAAAGCTTTTAAACTGATTTGTCTCAATGATGCTACTCGGCTACACATTCCATAACGCTATTAATTAACAAGTACCTCCTTATTTCCATCCAGAAACAAAAGGATCCAGGTTGTATTCATTCTTGCGGGTTCTGACCTTTACTAGCAGTTTGAGAACTGTTTTCATCGCACTTTGTTTATGGCTCTAGGGATCTAACCCAATTGGAATCCCGGATCATGTCCCCGTCGGCCTCCGTGTCTCCAGTGTGTGCAGACTGAGCCTTTGATCTCCATAGGAAGGTTCCCTATACCAAGTATTAGCCGTGTCATCATTCTTTGTATTATCCCAAGAGTCTGTGTCTTAAGACATAGCTGAGGGATGATATTCGTCCTTCTGTTACCGATGTTTATTATAAATCCCAGCACCGTGTAGGCTTTATTTCCTGCATTGATACATTACTGCCACAGGTAACTACGAACCGTAAGTTAGCTACAGTTTGATCAACCCGGGACTGTATTATTGGTGTGTAATATATCATCGCTCCAGCTCTCTTCCCATCCTAAGCTGATGAGGCTTCCCGCCCACCGTCCCTCCAACAGTTGCCTAGCTAACCGACGACTAATAAAGGGTTTAGCATCTATTTTAGGGGATGTTTGCAAAGCCGCCGGATTCGTGTCCCCGTCGAGGCCACTAAAGATGATGGCCCTCAGGTAAATTATAGTATTACTGAAACACCAAGAGGAGGTTCACTTGGGTGAAAGCGCCCAATGTTATGATTTTATTTTTTTATTTTTTTGTTGGTTACTCGTTATAAAAGCAAATATTTAAAGATTTTTGTTTTTGTTTTTGCTAAAATGTATTAATCTTTATTATTTGTTTCACGTTTGCATTTAGGCCTCAGTTCAGGTGCAGGAACTAAATATATTTAGTACCATTTGTTCCCACAATACATGTTGTTGTTTAAGATTCAGCAACTGGAAACAAAAAGTTCCAAGTAGCACGGGCTATGGTGCAACCTGTCCTCTTAATAAGAACGTCGTTTTTGGCCGTTTGCCCGTATGGCCGAATTTGGACGTAATTTGAAAATGAAAAAAAAAATGAAAATAAATTTGGGATTTTTTTTTTCAACAACAGTAAGTTAAGGGTCCTCTGATAGGTTAGGTGGGCAGGAAATTCTCATAAAGTTTCAAAACGTTATGAAAAACGTTAATTTAAAGTGTCCTCTTATAACCTCTGCGCGTACGCCGGACGACCCAAACAGAAAACGGAACAAACCGTCACTTTTGTGAGTCGATTTCATTTCAAATTACGTCCAAATTTGGCCATAGCGCGCATACGAGCCAAAAGTGACGTTGTTTTTAAGAGGACGGGTTGTATGGTGAGCCCGTAGCTAGTGGACTTGCCTGGCACAGGAGCGAGGCTGTAACGTGCCCCCCACAATACATGTCGTTTTAGATTTAGCTACTCAGAACGAAATGTCCATGTAGCAGGGGCTATGGCGAGCCCGTAATTGAGTTCGGTTATTCGCGATAACCGTTTTACTTTGATATTTGGGTCAAAGTTTTAAATGGAGGTGGGGTTTCCTCCTTTTCCCCTGTTTCTTTTTCGCTTCTGTTTTAGTCCTGTTTTAATAACATTATCTTGGTGGCGGATGTAGGTGCAGAATGTTCACTAGTGAGTCCCATTCTTTAACGGCTTTTCTAATCATTGTAGTCGCTGTGGAATGTACATCTAATGCAGCTGCTGTCGTTGGATTAATGTTGAGTTTGATGCGCAGGGCTTCAGTAGCTTCACATTCCAGTAAGTAGTGCAATAGTGGCGCCTCTGCTTCTGTGCCACAGATATGACACTCTTTAACTATTGGGTTTATTACCTCCCAGCAGCACTTGTAACCAAGTCTGAGTCTGTGTATGGCTACTGCAATGTCTCTGGATATCTTTTTGTCAGGCTTGAAAGAGTAGTAGGCAGTGGCTTGTTCGTACCATATCGCAGTGGCTCTTCCTTCCACTACTTTGGCTCTGTGGCGACTATTGATAGTTGGGAGTATTTTCTTCTTGATTTTCTCCTTAATCTGTGAAAAACTTGGAGGGATTTGAACCTATACAACAGGTAGAGCAGTGGCAGTTTTTACTAGTGTGTCTGCCTTTTCATTACCATCTATGCTAATGTGACTTGATATCCAATTTAGGGTGATTGACACCCCTAGATTATGGGCTTCTTTTTCTATATGTTGGATTTCTGTGAGGAATTGTATATTATCCCACAATACAACTGGCTGATCATTTTATATCTAGGTCGCCAGTCACTGTCGGGTGCACCGAGGCTGTTGAAGGAGCGGTGCCCAATCGCACCTCACCACCCAGGATTCGAACTAAGATATTTGTTGCCATACGAGGCGGATGTGCTTACCTTTGCACCACGGTGAATTGAAAATATTAAAGTGATTAAAAGGATCCCAAGTTATTGCTTCATGATAGACAATATTACCTCAAATATTCATGTCTGATAGGAGAGAAATTACGATTCTCAAAGGCCTGAAAGCATCACTGTAAAAAGTTTTATATTATCAAAAGTTGTATAATATTGTATATTATTACCTGAATAAACATTTGAATTTTTCATTATAATAAAATAGTTGTCATATTATTTTTGATATTATATTAAAAGTTTATTGAAAAGTTTGTAATATAATATAAAAAAGTTTTTCACAAATCATTCATTCCATGAATTGCAGAAGAAACTTTTTGGTAATGGAATACAATTTAAATTACACTTATTAATTGAATAGAATTAAAATTGCAATATATACGGTAAATTTTGCCTTTGTTTATCTTGTTTTCAAGTGTAAGTTTCTTACTTTGTACTTTTATAATTTGCTAAATATCAACAGTGCTTCATTAACAACGTTATTATGTGGCTTAATTATTCAGGTCAAATATTAGCCACTATAATATATAAATTCGTGCTAGATACACAAACCACGAATGGTTAATTAAGTAGAAAATATCACTGTTATTTTGAGGAAGATGTGTAATGTTGAGGGAGGCGGCGAACCTGGCAACAAGCTCCTCTACTCGTCCAGAGGCAATAGAGTAAAACTTCAAATTTTTTCAAAAATTACTTAAACAAGTTGCATCTTAATCTTGTAAGGAACAAAGCTTGAAAATTTTTGTCTCTAGCATAGATTATCAATAGTTCTCCATCGTTACTTTATAGGTAAGAAACAAACTAGAAATGCTCTACAAATCAAGGGACCCAGAATGTGGAATGACCTTCCCAATCATGTTAAAGACTGTACCTCTCCCAACCAGTTTAAGATAAAAACTAAGTACTACCTAATTAACTCCCTGTAACCTACCTTACCCCTTTAATGTCAACCCATGTCTGTTATTTTTAAACAATGCTGTTTGTCGACCAAATTGTATTTTTTGTTGTTTTTCTGCCATGTTCCCCCCTTTTTTATTTTTATATTTTTCTCAACACATTTTATACTCTAATCTCAATTAGTATTAAGTTTTAGTCTTTAGTGTTTTCCTGCCCGAAATGCTTTGTGTAATAGTGGCTTTAGGCATTGTATGTACTAGCTCTATCTATAAATTCATCAATATTTGTATCACACCCTGTATGTATGTACTTTATCTGAATAAACATTTGAATTTTGAATTTGAATTTGAGGTAAGTAGCATACTCAGATATGGCCAATTATGCCAATCTGCTATAATTACGAGACTGCTAGTACTTGAGGATGAATATAATAAGACTAATTGGCTTTATTTGGGTCGTTACTTCTGCCACCTGGATAATATGACATAATGCTTGCCTTCCACTAAGCAAGCATGACTTGTATATTGCTTGCAGGCCACTCAGCGCGCATGACGGGAATTATATGTTCCTTGTCGGCCACTTAGCGAACGTTTTTTCTTGCGTGAGTGATATATCCTAGTCGGGCTTGATAACAGATAGGATATATACACAAAGATGTTCCCATCTTCTTATGTACACTGCGACAATTGTATTTATTCATCAACTATGTTCAGAATAAGAAATTAATTTATTCGTCAATTATTTTCATGAACAAGAATTTACTTTAGTTCCGGAATATGTCCAAGACTAAAGTGTTCTTGCTGGTCGGTCATTGTGTTGGTCATAATAACCTTCGCGTGGAACGAGTCCAATCATATCACTTTATAGTCGCTCGGGAAAGCATGTTACGATCCCATCATTTCACGTCCTAGCTACTATAGTCTTTCACTATCGTCCGTCTTGGGTAATTTAATTATAATTATCATTCGGTGGCCTAGTTACTAGGCGTCCATGCTAGTTTGAAGTTATGGGCCTCATTTAATTTGTTTCATGTATCTTTTTTATCAGATCACATATAATTTATTCCCACTTGGTTATAATAGTTTGTGGGAACAGTGTCAGCCTAAGGAGAAGGTAATTACTTTTCTCGTATACAGGCTATATTTTATTTGGCGTTTCCAATACTTGATTTCCTGGCGATAACTTGACAATGTCTTTACATGCCAAGCATGTAGTCGTATTGGGGATCAATGTTTACTTTGTCGAGGGGCGGGGGAGGGGGGTATAGTTTTAGATGAGTACGAGTGGTATTTGCAGTTACTTCAAGTAATTTTCCCACAGTTGCCTTTTAAACTGTTTTGATGATAGAGGCCAGTGATGTATCTCACATTTTTAACCATTTGTAGTATTCCTAATCCTCTACAATCTTGGAACAGTTCCCATCTCGAGGTAGTTATTGGAAATGCTTGACAAGGGTTGTTGTTGATTTAGGAGCCACGAGGGCGCAGGGCCGGATGTGCCCAAGCGTTCCCCTAGTAGGGTAACCTAGCAAAACTTTGGGGGTGCTCTTTGCCTATTGGATAAAATCTACTGTGCTTTCCGGCAGATAAACATTGTTAGGTAGATGCTTGACGACCCGTGACGAGGCGAGGGCCGGACCTCTCTCCGCGCTGAGAACTAACTGGAAGACCAGAGACACCAAGTGACTCCCGATGATAAGGCGTACTGTGAACTATGGGTAGCCAACAAATTCGTACACCAGCAGGCAGGACCCTCACGTGTGTGAGGCCCTGCCTACTGATGTACGTATGTGAGAGGCCCTGCCTGCTGGTGTACGTGTGTGAGGGGCCTGCTTGCTAGTGTACGTGTGTGAGGGACCTGCCTGCTGGTGTACGTGTGCGAGGGGCCCTGCCTGCTAGTGAACGTGTAGGGGCCCTACCTGACCGGATTGCGTGATATATGCCAAAGACCATAAGCTGGGAGAGGTTAGCCATTCACAACCTTATGTTGTGGCGCTGAAGTAAGTGCAGGATATTTATGGTTTTCAGGAATAGCATTAGTGGATCGATCTGCAAGTTGTTTCCGAGTACCGTCCAGGAGTTTATTTGTTAATACCCGGTGCTTCTGCCTGTAGCAAGCATGTCCCGGTATTCTACCAGGACACGGTTAACACATACTCCAGGCTGCATGGAGGGTTGGGGGAGGCAGGATTGAGTAGCCTTGGTAGTGCTGTTGTTGTTATAGATTCAGCTACTCGGAACAAGTTCCAAGTAGCACGGGCTATGGTGAGCCCGTAACTTACCTGGCACAGGAGCGGGGCAAGTATCACTGGCTATGGTGAGCGTAGTGGACTTACCTACTGGTAAGTGCTGGTAAGTGCTGGGTCGACACTCTCTATCCCATTCTGAATCTTGGTTGACTTCTTTTCTTGGATGGAGGGAACGCGTGTAGTGATGTTGCGTGTATTTACCATTTTTTGTATCTGATACTAACTTTTTTGCGGTATGTGAAGGAATTGTGGAGGTGCATATTGAGAAATGATTGGCGTCTGTCTGTCCTCCCACACTTGTCTGGATCCCTTCCACTACTAGGAGTACTCCCATATTTGTTGTTCGTTTGTTTTTAACAGCCGGATGGTCTAAGAAGTACTGTTTACTAGATGCAATCATGCTTTTTTAATATGTAAATTACTGATCTCGTTTGAGGGTTTTATTTATTTATTTATTTATTTATATACAAAAAGGTACATTGGGGGTTAAGAGAGTACATACCAATGAAGATTTTACATTCTTGTACAGCCACTAGCACGCATAACGTTTCGGGCAGGTCCTTAATCTAACAGATAATTTTAATCCAAAAATATATTAGGGTTCCAGTAATAGTCTACATGTAAACTGGCAAGTGAACCTTTGTCTTAAACAGATTAGTCTCAAGTTATAACTCTATTGTATTATAAATCATTGATTTAAAATATAAACAAGTGTGTGCTGAAAACATTTTCTTTGAAGAATTTGGTTTTCTGTAAACGGAATTCTTGGGTTCAGTGAAATAGTTTTCGAATTCCATAGTTCACATTATCGTCAATAATACACCGTATTAACGTAACCAACGATAATGAAGCCTAACCTAACCAAACATTAACCTAAATAACCATAACCTAACCATGAATAGAGAGAAGATAATAGCGCTAATTATGTAGGCGTTCTCAATCCATTAACGTGAGCATATTTCCTCCCTGAGAACATGTTGCTTGCTTCATGCAGACAGGCGTTCAATCCCCGACCGTCCAAGTGGTTGGGCGCCATTACCTAAGTTTCCACCCTAAATCTTTATCCTCATCCCGTCCATGTGATATATAATCATGATGGCATGGTGTTTTCTCCTGATAGTTCCCTTCTCTTCCGTTCCAGTAATTCATGAGACTGCAAGTTTTTTGTTCTTTTTAGTGTCACGGGTCCTCGTGGCCTGCTGGGCTCATTTCGGCTTATCCATGAATTTAGTATTATATTTGTTAGTTCATATGGAAAGTGCGGCTGCATTATAGCACTTGATCAGCCATATCTGGATAAAGGTGCTGAGGATTAGTTCTGATGATCTAAAAGCATTATTCTAGCTTCTGCGGACGTGTGTGTGTGTGTGTGTGTGTGTGTGTGTGTGTGTGTGTGTGTGTGTAAGGTGTGTGAAGGATCACTGTAGTCAGAAGTCTTTTCCCACTACTTAGGTTGTTTTACTTTCATCTGTTCTATTACACAGAACATTGTATCATCACCTTCCCTGCAGAGGTCACTGAAATATTTTTCACTAAGGACCTTTCAGAGATCACTGTCCTTTGTAAAAGGTACTAACCTCGTTTCTATCATGGCCAGGTATTGGTACCTTGCCGGAGGAGCTGGCGATGCGTCAAGAGGCGTTCGGAATCAATGTCATCCCACCCAAGAAGCCGGCCACCTTCCTGCAGCTTGTCTTACGAGCTCTCAAGGACACCACTCTCATCGTCCTGCAGGTGGCTGCCGTCGTCAGTATCGTCCTCTCCTTCTTCCACGCTCAGGAAAAGCATGAGGGTAAGTTGTCATTTCCTGCTGGTGGGTTAAGAGTTTTTTCTGTTGTTTTTTAATTAAGTGCATCTTAATCTTGTTGTTTAGGAAGTACAGTATGATGAAATGGCTCCTCACAGACTTTTGATATATCAACTAATTGAATGTTGTGTGTGTATATGGTTGTATATACTATTTGAATTTACCATCTGTGCTTCCAGGTTTGAACTGTTGCCTCTTGGACCCCGCCATTTTAACCATCAGTTATTTTTCTTTTATCATATACACTACATATTTTGCTCTCTCACACACACATCCCCAGGATGCAGCCCGTAGAAGCTGTCAAACTACGAGGTACCTATTTTACTGCTAGGTGAACAAAGGCATCAGGTGAAAGAAAATGTCCATTTAATTGTTTCTGCCTCGACTGGAAAGCGAACTCTAGAACGCTGTTCACTCGACTGCAAGGATTTGTGTGTGAAATTACCTAAATGTAGTTACAGGATTGGAGCTACACTCGTGGTGTCCCGTCTTCCCAGTACTCTTTGTCATATAACGTTTTGAAACTACTGACGGTTTTGGCCTCCACCACCTTTTCACTTAGCTTGTTCCAACCGTCTCCCACTCTGTTGGCAAAAGAAAACTTTAATATTCTTTCGGCACCTTTGTTTCCTTAGCTTAAATCTGTGTCCTCTTGTTCTTGAAGTTGCTGGTTTCAGGAATTCCTCTTTGCCAATTTTGTCAATACCTGTTATTATTTTTCAGTAGTGATCATATCACCTCTTTTTTTTATCTTTTAGCTCTGGCATATTTAAGGACTCTATCTTCTACTCGTAACTCTTATTTTTCAGTTCCGGAAGCCATTTTGTAGCATGCCTGAGATAGGGGAACCATACAACTGTGGCATATTCCAATTTTGGTCTCACAAGTCATGAACAGTTTCTTTAGTATTACACCATCCATGTAATCAAAAACCTTTATTTAGGTTCAGATAGACACAGTCAACCCAACCCAACCCAACCATCTCTTTCCTGTAGACTCTCTGTGGCTCTATCATAAAAACTAAGTAAATTTGTTACACATGATCTTCCTGTTCGAAAACCATACTTTCTGTCTGTTATTATGTCATTACTCTCTACGTGTTCTACCCATTTGGTTTTAATTTTTTTCTAGTGTTTTGACTACCACACTTGTTAATGATACTGGTATACAATTTAGAGGGTCTTCTCTGCTACCATTTTTGCAGATTGGAACTATGTTTGCCTTTTCCCATATATCTGCTAAGGTTCCTGTGCACAAAGATGTCTGAAATATAAATTGGAGTGAAATGCTCAGCTCAGTTGCACATTCTTGCAGCATTCAAGGTGTAACTCTGTCAAATCGAACTGCTTTATTTCTTCCTATCTCCTTGAGTAATTTTTCTACTTCGTCTTGAGATACCTCTAAGTATTCTTTGGTGTTCTCCAGAACTGACATTGGGTCCGGCTCTCTGAAATCCTCATTTTGTACAAACCACACTTTGGAACTGTTAATTTAGTGTTTCACACATTTCTCTTTGGTCTCGCCTCTCAACCGTCAATCTACTGGTGTACAGATTCCTGAACTTCTCGAGCTCTGTCATATTTTAATAGCTCTATTATTTGAAACTGTGTATAGTCAGCCTCCACCACATCACTTCCTAATGCTTTCCATTTATTAAAGACTCTGACATTGAAAAAGTTCTTTCTGTCTTTGTGGGTACTCAACTTCCACCTATGTACCCTTCTTGTGCGAGTACCATCCGAGTTAAATAATCCGTCCATTTTAATCTACCCTGTCAATTTCCCTGATAATTTTGTATAGGTGATCATGTCTTCCTAAGCTCTTCTGTCTTCCAGCGACGTGAAATGCAATTCATGCAGCCTTTCCTTGTAATTCATGTCTCTTAGTTCTGGGACTAGTCTAGTGGCATACCTCTAAACTTTCTCCAGCTTTATCTTGTGCTTGACATAGTATGGACTCCATGCTGGGAACGCATACTCCTGGATTGGTGTTACATATGTTGTATACAAGATTCTGAATGATTCCTTACAGAGGTTTTTAAAGACAGTTCTGATGTTTTCCAGCCTTATATATGCCATTGATGATATTCTTTTTATGTGGGCATCAGGAGACAGGTTTGGCATGATATCAACTCCTATATCTTTCTCTCTGTTCGTTTCATGAAGGGCTTTTATCTCCCAATCGGTATCCTGTGTCTGGTTTCCTGTTCCCTCTACCTAGCTTCATTACATTACATTTACTTAAGTTGATCCTTATTAGCCATTCATTGGACCATTCCTTTAGTTTATCTAGGTCATCTTGTAGCCTCTTACCCTCCTTTGACCAGACCAGGGTCAAAGGAATTCTTAGTGATAAATGAACTTTGTGTCAGAGTCACAATTGTAGGCTCAATGTGGCCCGTGCATGCGCCAGAATTTGGTGAAAAACTGTACCTAAATTGCACCATGAGTGTCGTCGGTGGTTTGTTAGTCAGAGAGCTTAGCTAATAAGCTCCAGGATTAAACAATCCTTAAAGACGATCATTGGTCTAGTGGTTACGGTATTCTATATTAAGAACATAAATTAATGACTTAGTTATGTTAAATTAAGTTAGTTTAGGATAGATTAGGTTAGGTTTGGTCATATTTCTACGTTAGTTTTAACTCAAATCTATATAAATAAAAATAGATAAAATATATATTTTTATATAAATAAAAATGTTCGTTTGTGCATAACCTCTTATCTCCGAAAGCTCCTCACCGATTGCTTTGAAATTTTCACACAACGTTCCATTCGCATTCGAGCAGGTTTTTATATCATACTATATAGATGTCACGTCTGTGACGGTGCAAAAACATGCTTTTTCGGAAAAACTGTGTTTTTCATGTGAGGGAAATCTTTGAAACCTTTTTACCGATTTTTTTAAATTTTGACACAACGTTGCATTCGAATAGGCGCGTCTTTTTATATATCTACTATTTACATGACTCACCTGTGACAGGAAAAAAACATTTTTTTTTAAACAGCACCATCTGTTGGACGTAAGAGCAACACACGCTGTAATCTCCAAAAGTTCTTCACCGATTGCTTTGAAATTTTGACACAACATTGCATTCGAATAGGCGCGTCTTTTTATATACCTACTATATAGATGCCACCCCTGTGACAGGTAAAAACATGCGTTTTTGAAAAACAGCGCCATCTGTCGCACATAATAGCAACATGCACACTATACTAAATATGTAACGAATTCCATTTCAATATTTCCGATTGCATTGATAAATTTTATTTTCATAGATTTTGATTTATTTTATTTTTTATTGAATTATTTTGTGTGACATTGTGTTGGAATTGAGCTGTGTTGTTTACCTTACCGTTCATTTCATAAGTATAGATGCCACACCTGTGACAGGTAAAACTGCTTTTCTTGAAAAACAGCACCATCTGTTGCATGTAAGAGCAACACACATGCTATACTAAATATTTACAATTCCATTTCAATGTTTCTGATTGCATTGATAAATTGAATTTTCATATATTTTGATTTATTTTCATTTTGATTTAATTATTTTGTGTGAATTGCATTGGAATTGAGCTGTGTTGTTTACCATACCGTTCATTTCGTGAGTATAGTTTAATTTTCATTTTTTCATATTTTCATTTAATTTTGTATCTGATTTTCTTATATTTCAGTGATGGGAACATCAGATCACTTGATGTTCCCAATTTTCTGATGGGAACATCAGACATTTGGGAAGGCATCGCACGAGGGAGTGGGGAATGGTGGGGATGACGAGGGGACGGAAGTGAGAGATGGTGGGGAGGACGAGGGGGACAAGGGAGTCGGGCATGGTGGGAAGGAAGAGGGGATGGTGGAGTGGGGAATGGTAGGGAGGACGAGGGGATGGTGGAGTGGGGAATGGTTGGGAGGCCAAGGAGACAGGTGAGGGGGGAATGGTGGGGAGGACTGGGGGACAAGGAAGGTTACTGTGGCTCAGCAACGGCGTGGCCGGGTACTGCTAGTTAAAAAAAATAAAAACGTATATAATATAATGCAAAGCTCTATCATTCCATCAGGTAAAAAAAAAGAGAAAAATATATAACTTCAGGAAAACTCTGCTTATCAGTTTAACATAAGGAATACTGTATATAGTCTTTCCAACAAGGCCAAGTTAGATGGAGGACTCTGCCTAAAGAGCATGACATATGTGCTTGCCTGAGATGTAATGTTATTCACTGGTAGTTAACCTTGTCTTTCCTCAATGTTTTCCAACAGATAGCGGTAATAAGGATCCTGCCAAGGCGGCCGTTCGTAAGTATCATACATGCTGTCTCTCTTAAGTGTTCTGATTTCGTACATACACCTGCACTGTTTAGTATGGGGTCTACCTACCATGTCTTCTTCCACTGATGTGCATATTTTAATTTTCCATGTTCTCATATGCATGGATTTTACATGTTAATGTCTAGAGAAGCGTTAGAGGTAGAACATTCGTAGATGACAGAAGCCAGAGTGCATGGGGAGGATTGTGTAAAACCCTGGTCCGGCTTCAGTGGAAGCCTCAGGATCCTTTGTATGTTCAGTAGAACTCCAGGTTGCAATCCTTTTGACCATGTCGTGGTCTGATTGTCTGGGGCGAGTGACTGGGAATACCCAAAGCATAGGTTCGAATCCTCATCACGGTTTCTACGGATTTACTCAATAATAATAATAATAATAATAATAATAATAATAATAATACTTATTTAGGGAAAGTAGATACCGTACATATAAAATGAGTTATAAGCTGAATGTTGGATTTCTAGATAGAGCAAGTGGGAAATAAACGTGGGAAAATAATGATGATGTGGGAAAATAAACTTAAAAACTTAGACTTAAAACTAATTGAGATCAAAAGCAAAAATTTAACTGAAGTAGAAGTTAGTTTAGTTCATTTATTATGCACCCCATACCCGTCTTGTGGGCGGTAGTGAAATGGGTCACAGAGGCACATAATGGGCTCAGGGACTGAACCCCACAATTCATTGAGCTAAACAAGTTATAATCTTGATGAGCTAGTTACAAAATTCAATATAAGTCGTCACATCAACAATGGGTTCGAGATCGACCACAAGTACAGTTTCTAAATTAAGCAACTGACATATGTGGAGAGCTAGTGTCACAATTGATATGTTTGTCCTGCACACCGCCCCCCATCCAGTGGGCAGCAGTGGATAGGTTACAATCACTCAGTTACTACCTACAGTTAGCAAACTGGGGATATTTGGCTAAAATTTCTGGTAGCAGATCATTTTGAATGAAATATTTGCACATCGTTGGAACATTGGTTATAGAATTGTCTCTAAATTCACGTATCTTTTCGCACTCCATCACATAGTGACGGAGGGTGTGCGAATAATTTTGTTGACACAGTTTACATTTGGTCAGGTCTACATCGACAGATAATGAGAATTCCCAGAGATACTTGTAACCGAGTCTAAGGCGAGCAGTAGTAACATCTAGCAGCAGACTGAAGTAGAAAAATTTACAATAATTACATATTGAATGAAACAGCAGAAATTTTAAATCATTCAACAGCAGAAGTCTCTGCTGTTGAATGAAACAGCAAGAGAACAGCAGATATTAATTTTACCTAAATAAACAGAAAGAATAATTTTAAGTTTTTTTTTAAACTGCTGATATGTCAGATATCAGCAGTTTAAACATACTAGCTCATGCAAGCGATGAGTCTCAATAATGTGGCTGAATCACACACTAGAAGGTGAAGGGACGACGACGTTTCGGTCCGTCCTGGACCATTCTCAAGTTGATTGAGTCTATCGACTCTATCGATAGCGAGTCTATCGACTTGAGCTCCTATTGCATGTCCGTGTATCCGACATTATTAAGTTGGGGGACTGGCCTGTCAGGTGCCGACAGGTATTGTCGCAGGAGTTGTCTCGGGCCCAGCATGGGAAAATTGGCCCAATTGAACCAAGTGTTGAAGTGGATGACATCCAGGCCGCTCTACAGGTGTTAGGGGGTGTATCAGCAGGATTATTGGAAGTTACCAGAGATTTGCGGAGCAGCAGGACCGACATCCATGGTCAATGTAAAGTTCGATGGGCCCCTCCCTGACCGGGTGGCACTACTCAGGACCTCGTATCAGGTCCAACCCGACAATTTCCCTGTGTTACGATGCTATGCTTGTCATCTATTGGGCCACAGGCGCCTCACCTGCCATAATGCAGCACGCTGTGCAAACTGTGGCAAAACAGGCATATACAGACAGCGATAACGGTGGGTGCTCTGCTGCACCTCGCTGCCTTTTATGCCATGGCCATCATAAGGTTACGTTCAAGAGTTTCCCGGTATATCTTGAGGCCCTCCAGTTGGACATCGATCATAAAACAGTGGGGAACCCTCGACATGAGCTGTTCCTGAGGTTGCGCGCCCTCAATCAGCCTATCGCTCCTTCTCGCCTCCAGGTTCCCCCTGGTCTCACATGTAGGATCTAACACACGCTCTTGCCTGTCCCAGTCACATATGCCTCATACGCATAGGCTGCTAATCGATTTTCCCCTCCTGGGTCACCTCGACATGGACGAAAACTCATCCATGAATACAGATATGGACGCTCAGTCTCGGCCGGAGCCTGGGACTCGTCACCCCCCCTGCCTCCTCCCAGAGAAGCCAATACCGGCGTCGTCGACACATGCATCGATCAGGAGGTTCTGCTCCATCAGATAGCCCTGATGATCCTCTGGTTCCCCCAGGCGCTTTCCCAGGGAATTGTGACACCGATGGAACATGAGGCCCAGAGTGAAGCACCCACCAGTTGCAGGCGCCGTCAAGAGAATTCTCGAGCCGATCACCGCTTCCGACAGGCAGAGAAGCATTGCTCAACAACCTTTGGACTGGCTGTCATTGATACCACACATTTTACTTACTTTGTATGAGGGTTTTATGGCTTTTTCTGGTAGCCCCTCCTTTGGAGACGTCTGTGCACAGGTGGTCAGAAAGTTAGCTGTTGTATTTCAGGGATAATGGCGCCCCATCCTGAGAATACTGTGATTTTCTGATCAGGGAAAGGAAGACACCAACAGTATGGGGGCTTATTTATTACGTAGTAGAAGTACAGGTAAAAAATTTCTGCAGAAGTAAAACAGGCGTCTAAGTAAGTCTTAACAATTATATAACATAGCCGTGGCTAACTCAAAGTACACCGAAACAACTTAAATTGTACACCCGTAGTAAAATAAAAGTAATCTTATAGCCTAGTAACAAACTCTGCAGAAACCTAATGGCCTATTGCCTAGAATTAGCAGTGAGGCGAATGTAACATAAATACAATACAATACAATACAATTTTATTTAGGTAAGGTACATACATACAATAAATATTTACAAGGATTGTTTGACTTATAGGTAGAGCTAGTACATACAATGCCTAAAGCCACTATTACGCAAAGCGTTTCGGGCATGATAAACTTAAATGACAAGCTTAATACTAATTGAGCATAATGAGTAGAATGAAAACAAGAAATGAAAACATAGATGAAAAAGCAGCACAAATACAATTATGTCGACAAACAGCGCTCTTTAAAGAAAAAAACAGACATTGGTTGACAATAGAAGGGTAAGGTAGGTTACAGGGGATTTATTAGGTATAGCTTCGCTTTTAACTTAAACTGGTTGAGAGAGGTACAGTCTTTAACATGGTTGGGAAGGTCATTCCACATTCTGGGCCCCTTGATTTGTAGAGCATTTCTAGTTTGATTAAGTCGTACTCTAGGAATATCAAAACTGTATTTATTTCTGGTGTGATGCTCATGGGTTCTGATACAACCTTCTATGAAGCTTTTGAGATCAGGATTGGCATTATAGTTTAGCGTTTTATATATGTATAATACACATGAGAGAATGTGCAGTGACTTAATGTCTAACATATTCAGAGATTTAAGTAGGGGTACCGAGTGATGTCTGGGGCCAGAATTGGATATTGTCCTAATAGCAGCTTTGTGTTGAGTAATTAGAGGACGTAAGTGATTTTGAGTAGTAGAGCCCCAAGCACAAATACCATAGTTGAGATATGGATAGATAAGGGAGTAATAGAGAGTCACCAGGGCAGGGCGTGGTACATAATATCTGATCTTAGAAAGAATGCCCACAGTTTTTGAAACTTTTTTTGATATGTTTAGAATGTGTCCCTGGAAATTAAGCTTGTGGTCAATGAGAATGCCAAGGAATTTGCCATCTAATTTGTTACAAATTTGGGTATTGTTTATTTTGAGATTTATTTGATTAGAGGATTTATTGCCAAACAGAATATAAAAGGTTTTGTCAATGTTAAGGGTGAGTTTGTTGGCAGTTAGCCACAGATGGACTTTATTTAGCTCAGTATTTACTGTGGCATTTAGAGCAAGGGGATCAGGACTGGAGTAAATGAAGGTTGTGTCGTCAGCAAATAGAATTGGTTTGAGGTGTTGGGAGGCATTTGGAAGGTCATTAATGTAGATGAGAAAGAGGAGAGGGCCAAGTATGCTGCCCTGGGGAACACCAATGTTGATGGGTAGGGTGGGAGAAATTGTATTATTCACAGAAACATATTGGAGCCTGTCAGTAAGGTAGGATTTGAGGTATTGTAGGGAGTGTCCTCTGACTCCATAATGATGTAATTTAAGAAGAAGGTTTTGGTGGTTGACAGTGTCAAAAGCTTTACGCAGGTCCACAAACAACCCAACAGGGAACTCATTTTTATCAAGAGCTGTATGAATCGAGTTAAGCATACTAATAAGTGCATCGTTAGTGCTTTTTTTGGGTCTGAAGCCATATTGGCAAGGGCTAAGTATATTGAGTTTGGCTAGATATGAGTAAAGCTGCTTATAGATTAGTTTTTCAAAAATTTTTGACAAGTTTGGCAGGATAGATATAGGTCTGTAGTTGTTAACATCTGTGAGATTACCACATTTGTGGACAGGCGTTACTCTCGCTTTTTTTAGAATATCTGGGAAGGTTTGGAGTTCAAGTGACTTGTTGAAGAGCAAAGCAATAGCAGGGGCTAAAGATCTGGAGGCTTTTTTGTAAATTAAAGTTGGTATCTCCTCAAGGGCACCAGACTTGGTTTTAAGGGAAAGGATTATCTCATTGACGTCAGTGGAATTAATAGGCTTTAGGTACAGAGACTGTGGATAGTTACCTGAAAGATAGTCATTAATGTCTGTACTGGAAGATGGAATATCATTTGCAAGGGATGAACCAATGGAAGAGAAGAACCTATTGAACTCAATAGCAGAATCAGAGGCTGAAAGCTGACCATCGTTATTAGACAGGAGAGTCGGTTTGTTATTTAAAGACTTCTTTGATCCCAATATTTGAGAAATTGTTCTCCAAGTTTGTTTAATGTTGCTCTTTATTTGGGTAAACTTATCTTCGTAGTATTTAGTTTTGGCTCGTCTAATTATCTTAGGCAGCAATAATGAGTAATTCTTTGAGAATTCTTTGGAGACAATTCCTAACCTATACTTCTTCTCAAGGTCATGTTTTTTATTAATAGATTTAAGTATTCCCTTTGTAAGCCAGGGATTGTTAAGCCTTTTGGTTGTGACTTGTTTTGTAAGCATAGGACAGTGGGTATTATAAAGGCTAAGAGTTTTTTGAAGAAAAGATTGCACTGCTAGGTTGATGTCCACTATGTTACCTAACTCGGACTCCCAGTTGACATTATCAGTAGCAGTTATAAAATTGTCTATAGCAGTTTCATTGTGTAGTCTAAAACGTATCACTCTTGACTCAAGAGGTGGTTTGCTAATGTTAGTTAAGAGAAATGTGGGGTAATGATCTGTAGTGCTATCGGTGATTATACCTAAAGTAAGCGGAGAGGTTATGTTTGTCCAGATGTGATCGAGCGTCGTGGCAGTGCTATCAGTGATTCTAGTAGGTCTAGTGATTAAGGGTACGAGGAAGCAGGAATTCATACAGTTGAGGAAGCTAACAGCAGTGGGGTGTTCAGGCTCGCAGAGGTCAATATTAAAGTCCCCTGCGATAATTAGGTGGTTTTTGTTCAGTCTGTTATCAAGTATTAGATTTCTAAGGTTTGAGTTGAATTCGGACACATCAGTGTTAGGAATTCTATAAACTGCACCCACAGTCAGGACAGACTCGGCACCCTTGACTCTGAAGCTGGCGAAGATATACTCCCCATAGCAGTCTCTGGTTCTAATTTCTTTTAAGCATGTTAGTTCTTGGTGGTAGTAAAGAGCAGTGCCACCACCTCTCTGAAGTTGACGACAGTTGTGAATTGCTGAGTAGTTAGGCATGTTAAAGAGCTGAGTAGTATCCTCTTTCAACCATGTTTCAGTAAGTATAATAAAAGAGAATTTGTTGTCAATAGCTTCAATCAAGGCACTAACATCATCGAAGTGTTTACCTAGGGATCTAACGTTCAAATTGATTACAGAGATATTGTCATTATGAGTTAATACATTGTTTACATCATGTGCTGCAAAATATCTGCAATTTAGATCATTAAAGTGATAATTGTCATAGATAGTGGATAAGAGGTTAAGTTCAGGGTCTATACTTGTCTGCATAAAAAAAGCTGATTGCAGGAAAAACAAGGGAAGAAAGGCAAATAACAAGGTAGAAATAAGCTATAAAATAGGGAAAAAGATGTACACAATACAGAACAAAGCAAACTCAAAAGGGGCTTACAGGGGTACAATGGAGTAAGGGAGTATGGCTAGGCTAGGCAACCTAGGTAATAAATGAGATTAACGAAAAAACATATAAACATGGACTATACAAAACACAAGATATAGAAATACAAAACAAAAATGTAAACAAGACTAAGCAATACAAAAACAAATTGAGCAAAAATGAAAAATGAGGTAGATTACTTACAAGTACTCTCAGGTACACTGTAAGTAACAATTTGCAATTTGAGATGCAGGCAAAGCCAGGGGTACAATGGAGTAAGGGAGCATGGCGAGGCTAGGCAACCTAGGTAATAAATGGAATCAAAGAAAAGTTGAATAATAAGCATAGGCAAATTTAAGCTAATGATTATTAACTATAAATAGTTCAGTTATGACTGTATAATTAATAAGACCTGAAGAACTATTTATGCACTCAATTAAATAATTTCAGTAAATGACTAGTTAAGAGTAAGTTAAAAATTAAGTCAGAAAATGAAACAATGAGACTTAAGAAACCTAGCCCCACTAGTTGACAGGGGGTTAATTAAGTTAATTCACTGGGAGTGATAATGAGCTGAGACAGACCACATTGGGAGAGGAATGCGTTGAGGTTCTCTTCTTTAGTAATTGTGAACATTTTGCCCTCTGCGGTTTTTCTCACCTTTATCAGTCCATCTCTAACGAAGCACTGATGAATCGCATCTGGGGTTTTTTGACGGATTTGACGCAGGCGGTAGAGGAGGTGCTGTCTGTTCCTAATCTAATCTAACTCTAAATCTAACTCTAAGTATAACAGTCAGGACACCATGAGTAATTATAAGTGAACAACATAACATAATGGTAAACCCTAGCTGGAAAATGGAAAATAATTAAGCGGCAGAAAATTACATAGAGACTGGAAAAGCCTGATATGAATTTGGAGAAGAAAATAACCCCAGGCCAGAGGCCGTGCCGCCAAGGAATAAGGAGTGAGGGCAAGTCCTCTCCTACTACACTATTTATGCCACCCAGACTGGCCGCACCGCGCCTTGCGGAACGCGCTGCGCAATTGTCTCTTCCTTCCCGATCAGAAACTCCACCGCCTTTCGTGCCAAAAGGAAGTGTCCATGTTATGGAATGCCCATTCCATTTTTTAAGAAGACGCAATTTTATCGGCAGCGCACCGCCGTTGATCGTGGGACTCTGTGAGACTTGGCTTACTGACGATCTTTCGGTGCCGGGGTATTCGGTCTATAGACAAGATCTCGGCCAGTACGGGATGCAGGGTGACTTGCTCTCTTGGTCAGGGACTCAGTTCCCAGCTCCTTTCTCCGGATTCACTCCTTCCCGGGGCGGGCATTTAGAGTTCATGGCAGTGAAGGTGGCCCTCTCCCATGGGTGAGGCACCTTTGGAGTTCTGTATAACCCGTCTACCAGTAACGAAGAAGGAACTAGAACACTCTTTTGGTCAGATCACAGACACCTGCCTCGTCATGGGTAACTTTAATGCTCGGCACTCATCATGGCAACCACAACACGGGTCGCCACCACAACACGGCTGGCCGAGCCCTGTTTCAGTTTCTCCTTGACTCCCAGACCTCTCCTTACTGACGCCGCCAGGTTTGGGAACCCGGATAGACCCGCTGAATGGGCATACATCAACGCTCAATCTTTGCACTGGAAGAGGCCCCTTCACGATGGCGCAGATATGGACCAGACCGTACCTGGGTGGTGATCACCTGCCCATCGTCATCTCCTTCGAGGGCACTGTTCGTCCTGCTCTGACTACCCGAAGATCCAAGTGGATCTTCTAGGAAGAGGGGTGGCTAGGCTATGAGGCAGTAGGGCGCCACCCTACTCCATTGCAGCGGCAGACCTTCCGCAGGGTGGACACCAGGTGTAGACGTAGACAGTAATCAGCCCTTCCTTGCCAAACGCAAGGCCTGGGCTGATTACTGTGCCTCTCTCCAATTTGACTCCTCCTCTGTGGGAGCCTGGGCCTTTGTTCGCAAGATGATAGGTAGGTACTCCCGGCCTTCCATCCCACCCAGAGACCCCAGTGGTAGTGGGGGCCCTGGGGGAAGTACAAATAGCTGAACTTTTGGCTGACCACTTTGAGGATGTTAACCGTTCCCCGCTCCTTTCTGCAAGTTCCATAGGATGGGGCTCCCGACAGGGTATAGGACTAGCTCAGGACCTGGATCTTCCATATACATCTGTTGAGCTGGAAGACGCTCTGTCACTCTCAAGGTTGGGCACTATGCCAGGGATAGACAACGTCCCATATGAATTTGTTCGGGGGGCTCCCAGGATCCTTCAGTCCTACCTCCTTCACTTATACAACGTCTGCTGGTCTTTTGGTGTCTTCCCTGACTCGTGGAAACACACCATTCTTCTACCATTGGCCAAGTCAAGGAAGGATCCATCTGTCCAGAGTTCATATCGGCCCATAAGTCTGCTTCCATGTCTTGGCAAACTGATGGAACGTCTTGTTCACACCCGGCTACTATGAGTGGTGGAAACCTCAGGTCTCCTACCTACACAAGAGAATTTGTGGAGTGAGATTATGTTTAGCATGTTTAGGAAGTTAAACACGGGGGCCGAGTGTTGTATGAAAGCAGAATTTGTTATTATTCTGATAGCAGATTTTTGCTGGGTGATGATGGACTTGAGGTGGTTTGCAGTGGTTGAACCCCATGCACTGATACCATAATTAAGATAGGAATAGATTAGTGCATAGTATAGAGAGATGAGAGCAGAGTTAGGTACATAATATCTGATTTTGAAGAGTATACCAACTGTTTTAGAGACTTTCTTAGTTATGTGCTGTATATGGGTGTTGAAGTCGAGTCTCTTGTCTAGGAATAGGCCAAGAAACTTTCCATCATTTTTATTGCTAATGTTAACATTGTCTATCTGAAGCTGAATTGCATTTGGAGATTTGCTTCCAAATAAGATGTAGTAGGTCTTTTCTATGTTAAGTATTTATGCCCGAAACGCTTTGCGTAATAGTGGCTTTAGGCATTGTATGTACTAGCTCTACCTATAAGTCTACCAATCCTTGTAAAAATTTATTGTATGTATGTACCTTACCTAAATAAAATTGTATTGTATTGTATAAAATTGTATTGTAAGTGTTAGTTTGTTGGTTGACATCCATAAGTGGACTTTTTTTAGTTCATTATTAACATTATTTAGTGTATGTGGGTTGGGGTTAGAGTAGATGAGGGTAGTATCATCAGCAACAATATAGGTTTCAGAATGTTAGAGACATTAGGCAGATCATTGATATATATAAGAAATAGGTCCCAAGATGATGCCCTGTGGCACTCCAATGGTTAATGGTAGAGTGGGAGAGGTTATATTATTGATGGCTACACATTGGTGTCTATCACTAAGATAGGATTGGATATAGTCCAGTGCATGGCCTCGGATTCCATAATGATGGAGTTTACGTAAGAGGTAATTGTGATTAACAATATCAAAAGCCTTTCTCAGGTCAATGAAGAGTCCAATCGGAAACTCATTTTTGTCAAGGGCTGAGTAAATTATATCAAGGAGACTGATAATTGCATCGTTTTTTTTTGGGGGGGAGCAGAAGCCAAACTGACAGAGGCTAAGAATGTCGAATTTTACGAGGTATGAATAAAGCTGTTTGTAGATAATTTTTTCAAATATTTTTTATAGTATGGGTAGGTTTGATAATGGTCTATAATTGTTTATGTCTGCCGGATTATCTCCTCTATGAACTGGAACTTCTTGTAAACTTCTTACTTCTTTCTTGTAAAGTTTTTTGTTCATGGTTTTCATAAAATAACTGCACTATGCAAGATGATGGTGAGATGCTAAGCATGTGTTGCCCCCCCCACAGAAAACGACTCAGATGAGCAAGCACCCCCATGGATCGAGGGCGTGGCCATCCTGGTGGCGGTGGTGGTGGTGGTTCTGGTCACCGCCTTCAATGACTACAGGTAACCTATTAGAACTAGTTTCTTTCCATTGCACTCACTGTCTATATATATAGTTACAGAATTTCAATTGTTACTCTCCTTCCTATAATTTGGCATTATCGCTAATATTTGAATTTTAATGATGATAAATGATGAATTATATCATGTGAACAATTACATGATTGTTTATATAATAATGGTTACCCCTTGACCTCTAGTAATAATCAGTAGTATTTTCACTTGTCTTATAAATGGTCACAAGCACAGTCCTCCTTGCAGATGATTTCAAATATATATGTGTCTTTATGTACTGTATATATATCTTTCATACCTGTATCAAAAAGATTCACTGTATGTGGTCAGGAACAGTGCATTATTCACTGTATGTGTTCAACACTATATTACCAAATTCGAGGACTTTTACTTCAAATCATAAAGTGAGATTTTGTATTATTTAGATCATTAAAATGGCATGTGAAAATGGTGTGTGACCTCACAAATAAAATGTTAAAGTTAAAAATCAGTAATACTAAATTGCCACCATTATTCATGTACAGTATACTATTATTATTATTAAAGCAGTCCTCATGGCATAGTTGTAAAGCACTTGCCTGGTGCTTCACAAGAGCTTTGTACTGGGTTTGTATTCTGGCCATGAAGGATTGACCAAGTGCCAATCCTTAACTGTAGTCTCTGTTCATCCAGCAGTGAATGGGTACCTGGTTGTTAAAGGATTGGCGGGTCATATTCCGGGAAAAAATTAGGATTAACCCTTAAAACGCGTAAAACATACATATACAATTTGACATAACTCAAATTTTTAAAACTTGCACAAACACTTTTTAATTTTTTGTGCATAACCAACTAGGCAAATGCTCCAACTTTGTCTAAATGATCACAATGTACAGTGTAACTTGAAAAACACGAAAATAAAAAATAATTTTAAAATTGAATATTGAAAACTAAAGATTTTAAAATCAGAATAAAAAATATAAACTATCACCAATTGTTCATTTGGTGTTGTTATTCTCTCAGAATAAAATATGATCTTCATTTTCATCAAATTAGAATATAGGCTTTCAGTATACTTTACTGTAAACAAAATTGTCAATATGGCATTTGAAATATGCAGCAAATTTAGGCCAAAAAAATTATAACTCCAAATGTATAAGGTTTATAAAAAAATCCATTCTGAAGGGATTGCAGAACAGACAGATGAGCACACAATATGTCAAAATGGTGAGAATCGGTCAAAAATTGGAATTTTAGAAGCCACTCAAATTTGAAACTCTAGTTTCAAAGATAATTGAAGATGAAGTTATCGACAATGAATAAAGGTAGTTCTAATTCGTTAATTTAATTGCATGTTTTAATAAACATTGTTTGGCATTCATACTCGAATATGTGAAAGTTGTAGGTCAATATGTGTTGAATGAAAAGTCAAGAAAAAATAACCCCCCAAAAAACAAAATATAGGGGTAATTATAATAATTATAATGATTTAGGGGATATATTTAGGGTATACTCTATATAAGTGAAAAAGCTCTAATCTGGTCCCTAATCATCAAAACAACATAAAGAGACAAAGAAAACAGTCTCAAATCTGAGAAAAAATCAGCCAACAAAAATTCAAAGTCTCAAGTTCTGCGAGTTGTGACTGATTTATTTGTTGACCAATTTAATTTTATCTTCACATAGTTAGGGAAGGATATGCACTCTCCAGGATGTAAAGGTTACAATAAAATCAGATAATAAACAAAGGAGAAAAAAAACTAAGATCTTAAAAAAAAATTCCTCTAAAAAAAAGTATTTTTGGGACATTGATGAAAGTAACATATATTAACATTGGACTATGTATTTATATGATATATAACAAAATAGAGCATAATAACATAGTTATTCATTATTATTTGTGTTATTATGTATTACTCAACAATGCTATAAAGGCTCCAGCTGCATATCCACTTTATGGACACTTCTTACTATTATTCTTTTTCTTTAAGCGTTGGACAGGTGTTTGGCATCTCTTTATTACTGCATTATTCTTCAGTTCCAGTTAATAGGAGCTGTTCTCCTTATCAACAAAACATTCTTATTTTTTTTTTAAATTTGTCTAAAATCAATTTCTGAAAATATTTTGATGAAAGTTTCATGACACTGAAGCCAATAAGTTGAAGATTTTTTCAATATTTTTAAGTTATTTTTACATATTTTGAATATTTTTCGCTTCCAGGCCCCCCCCCCAATATGGGCGGTTTAAGGGGTTAAATGGATCTTCCCGAAACACTATATGTGCTAGTGGCTATACAGTAAAAGCAAACCAGTATTTGAACCATAGACCAGTAGAGCAAGAGAGTGATTAGTGTGCATGCAATCTTAACACTGTGAACCAAAGATCACTAGAGTTAGTTTAGTTAATTTATTATGCACCCCATACCCATCCTGTGGGCAGTAGTGGAAAGGGTTACAGAGGCACATAATGGGCTTAGGGACTGAATCCAAAAATTCATTTAGTTAAGCAAATTAGTCTTGATGAACTACTTACAAAATTTAGTGTACTATATATTGTTACATCACCAATTTGTTCGAGTCCAATCACAAGTGCAGTCTCCATGTTAAGCAACTTACATATGTGGAGAGCTAGCATCATAATATATATGTTTATTCTACACATCACCCCCCCAACTAGTGGGCAGCGGTGGAAATATTACAACATTTACATTTACCAATATATTTACAAAATATTTACCACCTGCAATTTGTAAACTGGGGATATTTGGCTAAAATTTCTGATAGTAGATGTGGGGAAAAAGCTTAAAAAACTTAAAACTAAATGAGATCAAAAACAATAATGAAGTAGATAAATAGAAATAAAATTATAATTATTACATGATGGATGGAACAACAGAATTATAACAAAATAACAGATAGCCGTTGTACATGTGTGTGTGCATATGGTCTTAACACTATGAGTCATAGTTCACTAGCGCAAGAGAGAGAGTAGTCTTAAACTCTTGACATTGTTTGGTCCACAGCAAAGAGCGTCAGTTCCGGGGCCTGCAGAATAAGATAGAGAACGCCCATTACTTCTCTGTGGTCCGTGCCAGGAACGTCACACAGTTACCCCTGAGTGAGATCCTTGTCGGTGACATCTGTCAGGTAACACATCACTAGACACGAGGTCTAGGTTATGCACTGTACATCCTCAGTAATTCATTTAATTTATTAGTGTTAAACATTTACCGGGTATATTGGATATTTTTACTATGTTTTTTATGATTTTAACAATTTGGTATTTGACTGCTATGGTATTTTTACTGTAGTAATATTACAATTGGTGCAGCTTTACCAGTTGAAGTTAATGTATAGCAAATTTTATGGACTAATTTCAGTTTGTATTCTGTCTGTTTCCTTGGGTTGATGGTTCTTGCACGCCACTCGGGAGCTCATTCCAATTTTTAATATTGCTTAACCTAATATATTCTCTGATAGCTTCAGCTGTCAAGCATAGATGATAATTTCTTTTATATTATATATGGTACATTGATATTTTCTATAGATATAAAATTAATTTAGTTTTCTAAATATGTATTTTATAAAATGGTTATGAATAATATTAGAAGGTAACCCGTCTAATCTTGTGAATATTCTTGTGTTATGCAGATCAAGTATGGAGACATGTTGCCAGCTGATGGTCTCTTGATCCAGGGCTCAGACCTTAAGGTGGACGAGTCTTCACTCACAGGCGAGAGTGACCATGTCAAGAAAAGTGAAACTACCGACCCTTTGCTCTACTCAGGTCAGTGACACTTGTCTTATGTAAGCCTGGTTAATGTCAGCTTGGCTCACGTTATGTTGTCCCCTAACTCCCCTTGCCACTTCGGGGGGTATAGGGTGTTTATGTAGCTTCAGGGCACCAATCCCCCCAGCTACTGGCATGGTGAAAAGGCACCCCTAAGCATACCTAATTCCCTATCAAACATAAACTAAAATACACATAAATGGCAGATCTCATCACAACCCACAACAGTTAAGATTTATTTATTTATTTATGCATATACAAGAAGGTACATTGGGAATGTGAGGATACATAATGTGGTAATTACAGTCTTGTAAAGCCACTAGTACGCGCAGCGTTTCAGGCAGGTCCTTAATCTAAGAAAATTTTAAGTAGGTAAATACTTGCAAAATTTATAGAAAAAAAAATGATAACAGTTACATGGAATGAAAAAAAGATGAGAGAAAATTGTAGGTACAGTATATTAAAGCACATAGGTAGCTAAGATTGATTGCAATGACAGCTTGAATGGTAGTTGACAAAAATTGGTAGGCACAATACAGCAGAAATAATATAAGATTGATTGCAATGACAGCTTGAATGGTAGTTGAACAAAAAATTGGTAGTCACAATACAGCATATGGCTAGCACATAAAAGAAGACAGCAATGAACACAATGATAAGGTTGTTTGATACTACATAAAAATTAGGAGATTGGGTAACACTCGGTACAGAGCAAATTTAAAGCTCAGTGTAGGAAAAAAGATGATAATAATAACATACACAAAATGGAAAAAAGTTTGTATTTTGCTTTTCTTATATGGGACACAGTACACAAAGGGAGAGGTGCACAGTATATCATTAAAAAGAACTAAAGCTGATGCAAACAACATGCTGCCTATGTGGCAGGATTGGTGACTTGACAGCAGCAAACATGGAGAAAACTATTCATAGTGGAAACTCCTAACAAGGCCCTGGAGTGGGAGGGTTGTCATGTATGCTCATGGAGGTCCCTCTGGCCGCCACCGTACCCACTCGTGGGCTCCAGCCAGGTCATCCACCCTCTTGTCATTTTCTCCCTCACCTTGAGAGAGAAACTTTCCCCCCTCACCTTACCCGAAATGCTATGCATACTAGTGACTTTAGGTATTGTATGCACTAGCTCTATCTTTAAATTCCAAACATTATGTTTATAACTCATCTTCAATGTATGTACCTTTACCTCAATAAAAAAAATCTAATCTAATCTAATCTTGTGAAAAACCATTTGGAGAAGTAGTACTCCAGATGACGACTCTGCTTAGACAGTTGGCTGCCAGCTATCCTGGTTCACCTAAACAAGACTATATTGACCCTTATGCACCCTGTGCACGGTGATCCTGGGACTAAGGCGGTCTGCCCCTGGATGTGGTCTTGGACCATATTCTGTAGATGGAATATGTCCAGATCAGGGCTTTCACAGAGCAAATCTCAAGGTCGCTCTTGGTGAGTCCCATATCCTGAAAACCACATGCACTCTTCTTGCACCATCCTCCTCTCCAATTAAGGGTTATCCTTCCTGGTATATTTCCTCACCTTTTGAAGGATCTCTGGGGGTGCCGTACTTGTCGCACTTGCTCTGATATGGACGGGAGAGTGGGAAGTTATCAGCAGAGACCTGGGTGTCTAATATAAAGGCCTCATCATCTTTGCAAGCTATGATGTCAGGCTTGTAGAAGGTGCCTCCATCCGGTATACGGACTTCATGTTCCACCTCAAAACCTCTTTGTCACAGGCAGCCGGTTACGAACCGGGTGATGTCGTCATGACGTTTCACCCGAGCCCCATGTGTCTTGTAGCATGCCTGGCCAAGGATCCCTGGTTTCTGGCAAACATCGCAGAGACCAGAAGCCTCGGGTCTACCCCTAGCTGCCCTAGACGGAGTTGCTACAGTGTTTGCCCTAATCTGGATAGCATGAGCAAAATCTCCTCCACTTAGCAGATGGGTACCGGATGCGACCCACTTGTGGCAAAAAGGAACCTCACAAGTGGATGCAAGGCCGGCACCATCAACCATGCTGTGCAGTTTTGCTTTCCACCTTCTAGAGCGCTCAGTTGTTCTGTTAGAAGAGGTTCCGGCGGTCGTGGTCGGGTCTACCTATCGACGCATTCACGCTTGGAACGCGGGTAAGAGAGCCACTGCCACTGCCACTACCACTGGATCCTTCGACTCTACCAACGTCCCGAGCCGCTTGTTCTTTTGTAGACGGATTGATGTAGCAAAGTCGAGAATTCCTAGACCACCGTCCTTTACGTCGGCATGAAAAAAAGCATTAGGAGTGTCATGAGGCAGTCGCAGCCAGCCACGAATGGCACGCCACAACCGCCTGTCAAGCCTCGCTAACTCCGTCTTAAACACGCGTCCGAGAACAAGCCGGTGGTTCATCTTGGGGTTTAGGTGGTGGTTTAGTAGGTATAAACTCTGTTTGGGTTTGAGTGGCGCCTGGGTGATGTTAGTCAGGCCGTCCTCAAACAGGGAACCGTAGGATAGGCATCTGTCTCCGGCCACGATAAGTATTCCTAAATACTTATACTCATCCGCCACACTCACAGTACCAATTTCATCGCCCCCGACATAGTATGCCCTCCCTGGTGGGGTCATGTCAAGTCTTACGATGCTCATTGATTGCTATGCTTAGCGTACGGCACTTTGCAACATTTACTTTAAGGCCAGAGCCACTTAGTGTGTGGTTATCTTGAGGTTATCTTGAGATGATTTCGGGGCTTTTTAGTGTCCCCGCAGCCCGGTCCTTGACCAGGCCTCCACCCCCAGGAAGCAGCCCGTGACAGCTGACTAACACCCAGGTACCTATTTTACTACTAGGTAACAGGGGCATAGGGTGAAAGAAACTCTGCCCATTGTTTCTTGCCGGCGCCTGGGATCGAACCCAGGACCACAGGATCACAAGTCCCGCGTGCTGTCCGCTCGGCCGACCGACTCCCAATCGGCCGACCGGCTCCCAATGTGTGGCAATTACTTGTTATAAGTTTCTGTAGTCCGGCAGCTGTCTCTGCTGCCACAACCAGATCGTTGTCGAAAGCCAGGGCTGATACCTTTTTGCCCCCCAGTCCAACCTCTAGCCCCAAGTTCTAATTAGCCCTAGTAATTGCCTCATCAATTATTAGGTTAAAGAGAAATGAAGACTGAGGGTCACCCTGTTTCACCCTCCTAGTGATCAGGATGTCCTTCGACTTCTCCCCCTGGCTGGTAATTAAATAATTAATTAATTATGTCTGGTTCGACGCCATCGGCGCCCTGATATTGCCTTTCCGTCTATGATTTCTTAATGGGCTTGACTGCTCGTCCTTCCTGTCTGAGTTAGACAGTGAAGACTCTGAGGCCTCACCTTCTGCATGATTTCTGTATTGCACCACTAATTCTTTGTACGCATTCCTTTTCCTTTCAATCTTAATGGACTCCAAAGTTTGCAAAGGAAAGTGCTCTTGCAGCCTCTGGTTCATACCTCCCTGGCCTACCTGGGGTCTGCCTTCCAGCCTCACCTCTTCCATTGCCAGGAGGCATTTCTCCTACTCGGTCCACCTCGCTTTGGGCCTACCCACTCTACTAGCGGCCTCTTCGAGTTCCTGATGGTACTGTACTCTGCGCATGTGGCTCAGATGGACACTCATTGCTCTATAGTCTTGGAAGGTTCTACCACAAATTGGACAGTCTGGCAACCAGTCATTCATAGCCGGATCATCATGTAGGTCACCCATCGTGCTAACCTATCGCCTTGACTTGGGCCAGTTGGCTCGTTTCAGCTAGGTACAATATGTGCTAATACATCTGATATGTGCTAGATACATATCAGCTTGGCTCATGTCAGCTATCCTCATGCCAGCTTCACTCTTGTCAATTTGGCTCATGTGTCACCTTGACTCATATCAACTTGGCTTATGTTAGTTTGGCTCGTACCAGCTTGGAACTACTGAATGCTCTTCATAGATTGGCCTCAATTTTTATCACTTGGTATTATGAATGTGAACTTCACCCTCTTGATTTGTTTCTTCAGATAACTTTGTCATACAATAGTCTACTTATTTGGCCAATCACAATGTTTATTCCTCCTTCTATAATTAAATTTGTTTGGGTTTTATATTGTTTATACAAATATGTAAAGTACAAATCAAGAGACTATTGAGTTATTTTCTTTAAATTATCACAAACTATTTAAATTATAACAAAACTATAACAAATACCTATAAGAAATAACAGTTTATTTGAGCTTTGTTTTGTCATGTCATGTTTTTGTTATAAATGTCAACGCATGTCTCCTATTTTAAACAATGCTGTTTGTCGACCAAATTGTATATTTGCTATTTTTCTGCCATGTTCCCCCCTTTTTTAATTTTATATTATTTCAAGACAATTTATACTTTAATCTCAATTAGTATTTAGTTTTCCTGGAGGTGTATAACAAAAAGGAGGCCTGGTCGAGGACCAGGCCACTGGGGAGTGCTAAGCCACTGAAATCGTCTCAAGATAACCTCAAGACACTAACCTCTTCATGCCTCTCTGAAGGGGCCAGGTTCTGTCTTGTGGCTCCCAGTAGGCATAGAACTCCATCAATTGACTGTTGCCATGGTCAAATATATGCACATCAGCCCAGTATAGGTCTAGGGAGCCTCCGGGACTCACCCAGAAAATGGCGTTTAGTTCATTTATTATTGCATTCAATGCTGGTGTTCATTGTATTCATTTGATATTTTTCTTAAACTTTTTCAATATTTTTGTTAGCTTACTTTTCATTTAGTGTTAAGAGTTTACCCTTGACATCTTTAAATAATTTTGTTTCCAAATCATTTTTAGTTTTCCCGAAATGCTTTGCATAATAGTGGCTTTATTATTTATTTATTTATTTTTTAATTAATTTATATATTTATTTATTTATTTATTTATTTATTTATATACAAGAAGGTGCAATGGGTTTGTGAGAGTATATAGCATTGGTGTTCTTACATACTTGCACGGCCAATAACACGTAAAGTGTTTCGTGCGGGTTTGTGCCCAAATTACAGTAAGTAGTTTGTTTGTTTGGGAATTTCTTCGGGCATTAGTTTGTGTAACTCCTGTCCCCACAATTATACATTACTCTTGTGTTCTTTGTACTCACATTCTTTTGAATAAAAATTTGAATTTGAATTTGAACTAGTTTCTTGAAACCAGAAAGTCCCAATAAGAATAATTTTATCGCTTTAGCATTTAATTGTGAAAGATAACAGAATATATTTAAGAAACATTGTTTAGGCATTATTATTTTGCTATATTATCATAATGTTTGAACGTCAAGACTAATCCTTCATGCTTGATTAATATATACATAAATACATCTTGCATATGATAAAAGCTGTATGTTATTAACAGCTGGTGATAATTTGGCACTATTCAGACATGATCTTATCAGGTATGAGACTGAGTCCAGCTTTCTGTCATTCTTACCCCTTACAATACTTGGTGTGCCAACAGGGACAACAGTGATGGAGGGGAGCGGGAGGATGGTAGTGACCGGTATTGGTGTCAACTCGCAGGCTGGCATCATCATGACCCTCCTCGGTGCCACAGGTAATGTTTAGTTGTTATTGGTGAATCTTAAAAGCTGATGGTTGGCTTGTGATGATGTAGATACATTGCAAGAACTGTAAGCAAGTTAAGTTGTCAAGTAATTACACTTAGGTAATTACAAATGTTTTTTGTCTCTACCTGGCAATGAGTTTTTATTTATTTATTTATTTATTTATGCATATACAAGAATGTACATAAGGAATGTGAGGATACAAATATGGTAATTACAGTCTTGTAAAGCCACTAGCACGCGCAGCGTTTCGGGCAGGTCCTTAATCTAAGAAAATTTTAAGGAAGTAAATACTTGCAAAATTTATAGACAAAAAAATGATAACAGATTACATGAAATGAAAAAAAAAAGAAGATGAGAGAAAATTGTAGGTACAGTATATTAAAGCACATAGGTAGCTAAGATTGATTGCAATGACAGCTTAAAATGGTAGTTGACAACAAATTGGTAGGCACAATACAGCAGAAACAATATAAGATTGATTGCAATGACAGCTTGAATGGTAGTTGACAAAAATTGGTAGTCACAATACAGCATATGGCTAGCACATAAAAGAAGACAGCAATGAACACAATGATAAGGTTGTTTGATATTACATAAAAATTAGGAGATTGGGTAACACTAGGTACAGAGCAAATTTAAAGCTCAGTGTAGGAAACTAAGATGATGAAGTTAGGTACTTTTTGGTTTTGCTTTAAATAAGGCAAAAGTTTTACAGTTTTTCAATTCACTAGGGAGTGAGTTCCATAGACTAGGTCCCTTAATTTGCATAGAGTGTTTACACAGATTAAGTTTGACCCTGGGGATATCAAAGAGATATTTATTTCTGGTGTGGTGATAATGGGTCCTATTACATCTGTCCAGGGAGAGTTTCAGAGCATGGTTTGCATTTAAGAACAGGGTTTTGTAAATGTAGTTGACACAAGAGAATGTGTGGAGGGAGTTAATATTTAGCAAGTTTAGGGATTTAAACAAGGGAGCTGAGTGTTGTCTGAAAGCAGAGTTAGTTATTATTCTGATAGCAGATTTTTGCTGTGTGATGATGGGCTTAAGGTGGTTTGCAGTGGTAGACCCCATGCACAGATACCATAATTAAGATAGGGGTAGATTAGTGCATAATATAGTGAGAGGAGAGCAGAGTTAGGAACATAATATCTGATTTTGGAGAGTATACCAACTGTCTTAGAGACTTTCTTAGTTATGTGTTGAATGTGGGTGCTGAAGTTGAGTCTCTTGTCTAGGAATAGGCCAAGAAACTTGCCATCATTTTTATTACTGATGTTAATGTTGTCTATCTGTAGCTGAATTGCATTTGATGATTTGCTTCCAAATAAGATGTAGTAAGTCTTTTCAATGTTTAATGTTAGTTTGTTCGTTGACATCCATAAGTGGACTTTTTTAATTCATTATTCACAGCATTATTTAGTATATGTGGGTTAGGTTTGAGTAGATAAGGGTAGTATCGTCAGCAAACAATATAGGTTTGAGAATATTAGAGACATTAGGCAGATCGTTTATATATATAAGAAATAGAAGAGGTCCTAAGATGCTGCCCTGTGGCACTCCAACGGTAATTGGTAGAGTGGAAGAAGTTGTATCATTGATGGTTACATATTGGTGTCTGTCACTAAGATAGGATCGGATGTAGTCAAGGGCAAGGCCTCGGATTCCATAATGCTGGAGTTTCAGTAAGAGGTAGTTGTGATTAACAGTATCAAAGGCTTTTCTTAGGTCAATGAAGAGTCCAATTGGAAACTCATTTTTGTCAAGGGCTGAGTAGATAATGTCAAGGAGACTAATGATTGCATCGTTGGTGCTCTTTTGGGACCGGAAGCCAAACTGGCAGGGGCTGAGTATGTCGAATTTTACGAGGTAGGAATAGAGCTGTTTGTAAATAATTTTTTCAAATATTTTTGATAGAATGGGTAGATTTGATATTGGTCTATAATTGTTTATGTCCGCCGGATTGTCTCCTTTATGGACTGGCGTTACTCTTGCTTTTTTGAGGATATCAGGAAGGTGTGATACTCTATAGATTTGTTGAACAGTAGTGCTATGGGTGGGGCAAGGGCATGGGAGGCTCTCTTGTACACAATGGACGGAATTTCACTGGTGTTCCCTGCCTTGGTTTTTAGAGAATGTATGATGGACACAACATCTGCCAGGCTGATTGGTGAAAGGAGAAGAGAGTTTGGATAGCTGCCTGAGAGATATGTGTTAATATGTGTCTGAGTCTGTGGGATTTTACTGGCAAGATTAGCACCAACCGATGAAAAGAAACTATTAAATTCATTTGCCATTTCTAAATCAGTTGACGGTATATCCCCATCCTTGTAGAGTTTTATTTGGTTATGTGAGTGTTGTTTAGTTCCTAGGATACTAGAGATAGTTTTCCAAGTGCTTTTCATGTTGCCTTTTGCTTCATTGAATCTATTCACATAATATGCAAGTTTTGCCTTTCTTATGATACTGGTAAGCATTGATGAGTACCTTTTAGCTACTTCCTTTGAAACTAGGCCAATCCTAACTTTCTTTTCATATTCATGTTTCTTGTTGATTGAGTTGAGAATGCCACTTGTGAGCCATGGATTGTTTAATCTTTTGTCAGTTACTTGCTTGGTAAGAAGGGGACAATGAAGGTTGTAGAGGCTTAGAGTTTTGGAGATGAAGAGGTTAGCTAATGAATTTATATCATGGGTATTATTGAATTCAGAATCCCAGTTAATATTGTAAAGTGCCTCTGTAAGATTGTCTAAAGCTGATTCACTGTGTAGCCTAAATGAAAGTTTCTTGCTTTTTGGTGGTGTTATGTCCATGTTCGCTATGAGAAAGGTAGGATAGTGGTCAGTTGTTCTGTCGTAGATTATACCAGATACAAGGGAAGCTGTTATGTTTGTCCATATGTGGTCCAAGGTAGTGGCTGATGTTTGAGTGACTCGGGTAGGTTTAGTGATTGTGGGGATTAGCATACAGGAGTTCATGCTGTTAAGGAAATAGTCAACTTGAGAGCAATTTTGTTGTTGTAGTGTGTTAATTGTATTTCTGCTAACCTAACCACCACCTGCATACCTAGGTAAAGAATGGAACTCTAAATGAGACATTGGTATTTACCTGAATTTATCTGAGAGCCACTAGTACTTTAGTAGCCATGATGAGGACAGGAAGCCAGTAGCTTTTCAAAGTCCCCCCCCCCCCATCCCCAATTTTTTCTGATAATTTTATTAAACTGTATTTTAAAATTCATCAGTGTTTTAGCATTTATGGCTCGATAGTTAGTTTTTTTAGTTTAGTTCATTT